>NC_142868.1:3310000-3550000 GCF_051225735.1 Oryctolagus cuniculus | reverse complement strand
GCGTGCATGCTACCTTAGCTCCGGGAGCAGAGAGGAGCAGGTGCGGAGGACCCCGGTGTGCTCTGGGGCTGGAAGGAAGCTACGGGCACTGAGTGCTGAGGTGAGCACACACAGGACAGCAGCAGATGGTGCAGCTAGGCAAGGAGTCAAATGGCGGGACCAGCATCGTGGCACAGCAGGTGAGGCTGCCACCGCGTTGCTGGCATCTGATTTCAGCGTGCCTGCCGGAGTCCCAGCTCCTCTGCTTCTGATCCAGCTCCCTGCGGACGCAGCTGGGAACGCAGCAAAGGAAACCAAGTGTCGGGGCTCCTGCCAGCCACGTGGGAGACCCGGGTGGAGTTCCCAGCTCCTGGCTCTCTGTCACCACCTTTCAAATAAATAACACTTTTTAAAAAATATTTGTTTATTTGAAAGGCAGAGTGACAGGGAGAGAGGGGGGGAGAGAGGGGGATATAGGGAGAGAGAGAGAGAGAGAGAGAGAGGTCTTCCACCCACTGGTTCACTCCCCAAATGGCTGCAATGACCAGGGCTGGGCTAGGCTGAAGCCAAGAACTTCATCCAAGTCTCCCACGCGGGTGCATTGGCCCAAGCACTCGGGCCATCTTCTGCTGCTTTCCCAGGTGCATTAGCAGGGAGCTGGATCGGAAGTGGAGCAGCTGGGACTAGAACTGGTGCCCATATGGGATGCCGGCACTGCAGGTGGCAGCTTAACCGGCTACACCACAGCACTGGCTCAAATAAATGAAACAAGAAGGAGAAGGGGGGGGGGGAGGGGGAGGGGAAGTTGCCATCAAAGGCAGAGTCTGGATTAGGAGCCCCGAGGTCATCCAGCAGCGGAGACGATGCCCTGCCAGGCTGGTAGGGGGAGGCGAGGCGGGGGCAGGCGTGCAGAATCTTCATCTACCAGGGCTCTGAAGCCACAGCCCCAGAGGACGCAGGGCAGCGGAGGGACCCCGGCCGCACAGCTCTGTGCTGCCTCCGCCTCCGTGAGCTCTGTGCTGGTTCGGCCCATGTGACCCCTTCCTGCCCCGGGGCTGGAGGCAGGAGGTGGCCAGCCTCTGCACTCTCCTTCCCCACACTGAGTGGAAACACGGCCCACCCCCAGCCAGACAGCCCCTGCTGTGGGACAGGGCAAGGGACTTCACTGGCGTCGTCCAGAAGTGGGCGGACCGTGGCACCATCGCTGTGTGAGCAGCAGCAGGTGAACTGTGCACCACAGGCACCCGGCTGTGCCTGCCATGTGGTCAGCACTCAGCGAGCGCCAGCTACCAGGACTCCTCCTGCCCTCGGCCTGCCACCTGCTCCTCACAGCCTCCTGGGAAGGCAGCCCCAGCCCCGCAGCTCCGGCTCCCAGCTCTGAGGCTCTGTGTTCACCTGGGAACGGCTGTGCATGGAGACCGGGTTTGCACTGAGCCGGCTGCTGACGACAGCCCATCTCCTGGGGAGGAGTCTAAGCTTAGACACGGAGGGAGCAGCGCACGCTCCGGCGGAGGCAGGAAGCGCTGGGTTCAGATCTCGGCTCTGCCATTTCTGGCTCAGTGGCCTGACACAGCCCTACTGTGCCTCAGCTTCCTCCTCTGCAGGATGGGCTATCGTTTGGACCCTCAGGGGTTCCCGTGTCGGGGTCTTGGTCCTCAGTGCGGTGGCCTGGAACGTTAAGGGGTGGACCTTGCAAGCCCTTGAACAAGGAGTTTGCTAAATAAAGCGAGGGCGCACCTGCCCTCGGAGGGGCGGGGAGGGGAGGAAGGCTGATGCCTGGGCACTGGCCGCTGCCCAGCAGGTGGCTCCTCCCGGCTCTGCCACCACCTCGCCTCCTCCACTGGCACCCAGACCCGTTTTCCAGGGCCTGAGTTGCTGGTGGCCACAGACAGAGCGAAGTCAGGATTCAATTGCGGCTGAAACCCGCCAGCCCCTGGGCACGGACAGGCCCTAGCCTGGGACAGCGCCCACACCAGGAGCTGCCCCCCCCCCCGAGGACCCACCTGTGGAGCCAGCGCTGCAGGCACGGCTGGGTGGGTGACCCCGCCCCCAGATGGACCCCCTGACTCAGGCCTGCAGTGCTGCACGTGGCCCACTGGGTCCAGAAGCCAAAGGGTTTGCTGGGGGTCACTCAGCAGCCCGGTCACTGTCCGGCCTCCAGGCCTGCGTAGACACGCCCTCCTCTCTTCAGGTCACCTTATTCACGCCCTGGGGCAGCACCCCAGTGCAGGGTGCGAGGGGGCCGAGAACTGGGTGCGGGCGTCAGGGCGGGAGGGGCCCCCTGGGGCAGTGGAGCCTCGCGCTCACCTCCGTACAGGGGGTGGGCAGGCGGGAGGGGCGGTGCGCGGGGCTGGGGCATCGCTGCCCGCACCCCGGCGGCCGCCTGCACCAGCGTCATCGTGATGCGGTCCATGCGGTCACTTACCTTCGGAGCATGTGCACTTCTCCCAGGAGAGACTGAGGCAGGGGCGAGGGTAGGGCCCAAACTCCGAACTGTTCTGTCCCGGCCAGAGACCCTTGTGAGCCCGGTCACTCCCAGAGCAGGCCTCACTGGGGGCCGGGTCGCTGGTCCCCCCTCCCCCACCCCATCCCCCACACCGTGGGTGTCCTGTAGGGGAGGGGCAGGGCCTGGAGCTGCTCACCCCACCCCCAGGGAGCCTCCTGCAGGCCCAAAGCAGGCCTGCCTCCTAAGGTTTGGACTGCCTCTCCTCCCCCAGGAAAGCGGGGAGGGGTGGGGGACGGCCGTACATTCCATATAGGACCTGGTTCAAGTCCCAGCTGCTCCACTTCTGATCCAGCTCCCTGCTATGGCCTAGGAAAGCAGCACCCACGGGGGAGGCCTGGAGGAAGCTCCCGGCTCCTGGCTTCAGCCTGGCCCAGCCTGGCTGTTGTGGACATCTGGGGAGTGAACCAGAGGATGGAAGACCTCTCTCTGTGTCACTCTTTCAAATAATTTTTTTTTTTTTTTGGACAGGCAGAGTTAGACAGTGAGAGAGACAGAGGGAAAGGTCTTCCTTTTCCATTTGTTCACCCCCCAAATAGCTGCTACGGCAGGCGCGCTGCGCCACTCCGAAGCCAGGAGCCAGGTGCTTCTCCTGGTCTCCCATGGGGTGCAGGGCCCAACCACTTGGGCCATCCTCCACTGCACTCCCGGGCCACAGCAGAGAGCTGGACTAGAAGAGGGGCAACCCGGACAGAATCCGGCGCCCCGACCAGGACTAGAACCCAGGGTGCCGGCGCCACAGCCGGAGGATTAGCCTAGTGAGTCACGGCACCGGCCTCAAATAATTTTTTTAAAGAAAGATTTATTTATTTATTTGAAAGTCAGAGTTACACAGAGAGAGAGAGAGAGAGAGAGAGATCTTTCATCCACTGATTCACTCCCCAATTGGCCGCAACAGCTGGAGCTGAGCCAATCAGAAGCTGGGAGCCAGGAGCTTCTTCTGGGTCTCCCACGCGGGTGCAGCAGCCCAAGGACTTGGGCCGTCTTCCAGCTGGATCGGAAGTGGAGCAGCCGGGACACGAACCAGCACCTGTATGGGATGCCGGCACTGCAGCCGGTAGCTTTACCCACTATGCCACAGTGCCGGCCCCTAAATAAATAACATGTTAAAACTGTTCAGAGAGAAACGGAATGAAGCACAAGTTAACGATTAGAAGCGGGGGCACGGGCACCTGGCACCTCGGTTAGGGTGCTGTCACACCCCGCACCCCAGTGCCTGGGTCCCAGCCCCGAGGACACTCGCTCAACCCAGCACCAGCTCGGCCCGTGGTGCAGAGCGGGGCCGGCTGAGCCCGCGGCGATGGAGGCTGCGGCCTGACCATCCGAGGTGCAGGGTCCCCGCAGGCCACCGAGCGGGATAGCGGAGGGGCAGGGCGAGGGGGCAGCTGCGGGGCCACGGAGGAGCCCGGGGGGCATAGAGCGCGCCTGGGCCCCGCCCGGCTTCAAACCCAAGACCCAAGGGCTGGAGGCGAGGCCAGGCCGCCGCGGGTGCCCCGCGAGGGAGCTGCACCTGCAGCAGGCGCTGGGCGAGCCGGCTTCCGGCAGCGCGGCGCGGGCACCGCCCGGACGCGGCGGCAGAGGCGGAGCCGGGCAGGGAGCGCGCCCGCCCCGGGACCCGGAAGCCGGCTCTCCCCGGCGCCCGGGCCTGTCCCGCGCCTGTCCCGCCACCGGGATGGGGCCGCCGCTCCTGCTCCTGCTCCTGCTGCTGCTGGCGCTGCGGCCGCCGGCGACCCGGGCCGCGGGCCCCCTGCGCGTCTTCGTGGTGCCGCACAGCCACATGGACGTGGGCTGGGTCTACACGGTCGAGGTAGGGCCCCCCCCCACCCGGGACCCCGGTGCGGGCTGCAGCTAGGGGCGCCGAGCCAGGGCCGGCGCTGCCCCAACCTCAGCTTTGCCAGGGCAGCCTGGGGCCGGAGGGAGTGGGCAGGCTGCAGGCAAGTGGATGTCAGGTGACAGCTGGGCGGCTGGCCAGGCTGGCCCCTGCCCCCAGGGGACAGGCTTTGGAGGCGGGGCTGTGCTCGGGACCTCGGGCAAGGACCTGGCGGTGCTGGGCCCTAGTGTCCCCTCCTGTCTGCTGACAGCAGTACAGGGCGTCCTGTGCTGGGGGGAGGGCCAGCCCCACCTCCATCAGCATGTCCGAGGCCTCCAGCGCTGTTAGGAGTCACGTGGCGCCAGTGGCTCCCACTGCTCTGAAGGAGGCAGAGCCCAGCACCCCGCCGGCCACGCTGGCCGCAGGGCCCTTACACTGGCTGTGCCTGCTGCCCAGAAAGCCGCCTCCCAGAACCCGCAGCGTTCGGTCCCTCTTTGTTCCTTGATCCTCACCTGCCCCAGAGTGGGTGAATGAATGAATGAATGAATGATGTGTGGTGAGAGTTCAGAGAGAGGACCCCGATCCTGAGGTCTCCGAGGTAGGTGCTGGAAGCGCAGCACCTGCCCTCCCCCGCCCCGAAACGGCCAAGTACACGAACAAGACCCCCGTGCTGGGGTTAGAGGAGGTCCGTGTGCGACAGCAGGGCAGTGATGAGCAGAGACAGGAGGAGGACTTGGGGCCACGCGAGGTATCTGCTCCCAGGGCGCATCTCCGGGCGGAGACCCCCCAGTGGAGGGGCTTAGAGGGCGGGAGAAGCAGGGGCCGGCGTTGGGGTGCAGCCGGTTAAGCCACTGCTGGCGACGCTGGCATCCCGTACGGGCACCAAGTTGGTCCTGGCCGCTTGCTTCCGCGCCAGCTCCCTGCTCCTGCCCTGGGAAAGCAGCGGAGGATGACCCCGGTGCTGGGCCCTGCACCCCGGGGAGACGGGGGTAGAGTTCCGGCTCCTGGTTTCTTCCTGCCCAGACATGGCTGTTGCGGCCATTTGAGGAGTGAACCAGCGGATGGAAAATATTTCCTTCTCTCTCTCAGTCATTCTGCCTTTCAAATAAGGAAATAAGGGTTTTTTAATGAATTTATTTATTCATTCATTTGAGAGCAGAGCTACAGACAGAGAGAGACCTTCCATCTGCTGGTTCACTCTCCAAATGGCTGCAGTGACCAGGGCTGGGCCAGGCCAAAGCCAGGAGCCTCCTGGGGGTCTCCCACGTGGGCACAGGGGCCCAGGGACGTGGGCCGTCTCCACTGCTTTCCCAGACACAGCAGCAGGGAGCCGAATCGGAAGTGCAGCAGCCAGGCCCGGAACCGGCGCCCTTGTGGGAAGCCGGCGCTGCAGGCCATGGCTTAACCCGCTGTGCCACAGCGCAGCCCTGGAAATAAGTCTTTAAAACAGAAAAAGAAGGAGTTGGGAGAAGCATTCCTGCCCCTCCCAGTTTCCAGAAGAACAAACCGAGGGGAGGCTGGTGCCTGGCCCAGTGTGGCATCTCCTCTCCATTCCTGAGATGCCCGTGCCCCGGGCCCAGCCGCGGCGGGGACAGGCGGCTGCACCACTGCGCTCCCAGCCACCGCTCTCCCCATCTCAGCCCGAGCAGGCCCTCTCGGGTCACCAGGCCACACCCCTGCGGGCAGCTGCCCCGCCCTCTGTGCACCTCTGCCCTCCCCCGGGAGCCCCCTCCTCAGCAAAGGGCAGAGGTGGGAGCAGTGGAGACGGGCAGGGCACAGACCCTGCCCCCGGCTGGGGACACGACACTGGGTCTCGCTGGACTTTCCTCTTTGCTCCCCGGGGCCAGACCCCGTGGGGCCCCCAGAGGTGGGAGCTGATACGGTGGTGCCCCCTCCCCAGGAGAGCCTGCGGGCGTACGCGGCCAACGTGTACAGCACCGTGGTGGAGGAGCTGGCGCGCGGGCAGCAGCGCAAGTTCATTGCCGTGGAGCAGGAGTTCTTCCGGCTGTGGTGGGACAGCATCGCCTCGGACCGGCAGAAGCGCCAGGTAAGGCTGGTGACGCGGTCGGCCGGGCTGGCCCAGGCAGAGGCCGCGAGAGAGGAGCAGCCCCAGGCGGGAGGCTCACCGGGGGTTCTGGCTGTGTGGGCTGTTGGCGGGGAGCCCCTGCTTCCAAGGCTGTGGGCTGGTGCACACCCCCGAGAAGGTATTTGCAAAGCCGCCCCCTTCCGGCTCATCTTGGAAAACAAGCCAGCTGCGGCTCCCCAGCCGGGCATCCCCAAGAGGCAGATCCAGCTGGTGCGGACGGGTGCCGCCCCACCGCTGGGCACTCCCCGCATGGCCCGGAGCCCCCGCCCCCGTCCTCTCACCTGTGTGGCTGGCTGGCTGCTGCCCCGGGCAGGGGTCGATGGCCCGGGCTGCGGCTGCAGCAGGCCGCTCCCAGGGGTGACCTCGCCTGCTCAGAGGCCCAGCACCTAAAGCACGCCCAGCAGCTCCTCGCCCCTTCCTCCCCGACGTCCCCCCTCCCCCAGGGCGGCGCCACCCGCCCAAGGCCCGAGGCTGAGTCGGCAGAGTGGGCCGTCGGCCTGGTACTGCTGGAGCTGTGCCTGCAGCCTGGGCAGTCAGGGAGCCCGACCTCGGACGGCCCCTTGCTGCCTGCGGGGTGGGCGGCACTTCTACACGTGGCCTGTCTTCCAGAGAGGTGTGGCCAGGCGGGGGCCTGGGAGAGACCTGGGGGCACACGGCCTGGCGCAGGGCCGGCCTGCAGAATCGCGGGTGAAGGGAGAGGCAGGGCTGAGGGCTGTGCAGCGCTGGACGGGACCACCGTGGGTGCGGCGCGTGGACGCTGCCTGGTGGGGGCGGGGAGGAGGGGTGACAGTGTCCGAGGACGGCGGCTGCGCGGGACTCCGGGACGGGGGCAGGGGAGTTCTTTGTGCTGTTCCGGCAGCATCTTTGTAAGTTTGAGTTCTCTCCAGGGTAAAAACGTGGGTGCACTCACGGCGAGTTGGTCGAGGAGGAAGCGATGAGTCCGTGTTGGCGCGTCCCTGGGACAGGCGCCAGCAATTAACACACAGCCTGTGTCGGGTGTGTGTTCAGGCCTCCACTCCACTTTTTTGTTTTTTTGGTTTTTTTTTTTTTTTAAGATTTATTTATTTGAAAGTCAAAGTTACACAGAGAGAGAAGGAGAGGCAAAGAGAGAGAGAGAGGAGAGGCAGAGAGAGAGGTCTTCCATCCGATGGTTCACTCCCCAGATGGCCACCATGGCTGGAGCTGGGCTGATCCGGAGCCAGGAGCCAGGAGCTTCCTCCGGGTCTCCCACGTGGGTGCAGGGGCCCAAGGACTTGGGCATCTTCCACTGCTTTCCCCGGCACGTTAGCAGGGAGCTGGATCAGAAGAGGAGCAGCCGGGACTCAAACCGACAGTCATATGGGATGTCGGCACCAGCCCCAGTAATTATTTAAAAAAAAAAAAAAAAAAGGAACCAGCCAGTAACTATTTTTAAAAAATTTAATTTTAATCCATGCCAGACCAGGATGAAGACCCATGAGAGGTTTTCAAAACATCTGTGGAGGCCGGCGCCATGGCTCACTAGGCTAATCCTCTGCCTCCGGCACCGGCACCCCAGGTTCTAGTCCCGGTCAGGATGCTGGTTCTGTCCCGGTTGCTCCTCTTCCAGTCCAGCTTTCTGCTGTGGCCTGGGAAGGCAGTGGAGGATGGCCCAAGTGCTTGGGCCCTGCACCCCATGGGAGACCAGGAAAAAGCACCTGGCTCCTGGCTTCGGAGCGGCGCAGCACGTCTGCCATAGCAGCTATTTGGGGGGTGAACAAATGGAAAAGGAAGACCTTTCTCTCTGTCTCTCTCTCTCACTGTCTAACTCTACCTGTAAAAAAAAAAAAAATCTGTGGAAATGTGTATTACGAAAGAATTACCTGCTGTGGCGTAGCGGGTAAAGCCACCAGCTACAGCACCAGCATCCCATATGGGTGCCAGTTCTAGACCCAGCTGCTCCACTTCCCATCCATCTCTCTGCTGTGGCCTGGGATAGCAGCAGAAGATGGCTCAAGTCCTTGGGCCCCTGCATGCATGCGGGAAACCCGGAAGAAGCTCCTGGCTCCTGGCTTCAGCCTGGACCAGCTCCGGCCGTCACAGCCATTTGGGGAGTGAACCAGCGGATGGAAGACCTTTCTGTCTCTCTCTCTGCCTCTTCCTCTGCCTCTCAAATAAATAAATAAATCTTAAAAAAAAAAAAAAAAAGTACACATGGATTTCAGATTTTTGCACTGACATCAACTTATCCTGTGAGTCCACTTCTGTGGCCTTTCTCCGTGGCCACACGTGCACGTCGAGTGCCGGCCTGGGCGGGGGGTGTTTTCCGGGGGGGAGGGGCGGACGGTGCAGCCAGGGCATCCGTGTCCTGGCGCTGCGGAGGAGGCTGGGTGAACGCTTCGAGAGGACGGGGCGGTGAGGGCCGTGCCCCAGGCCCCACGCGCCGCCTCCCCTGCGCCCGTGCAAGGTCCGCCAGCTCCTGCAGGAAGGGCGCCTGGAGTTCGTCCTCGGGGGCCAGGTGATGCATGACGAGGCCGTAACGC
Source organism: Oryctolagus cuniculus (assembly GCF_051225735.1). Classification (NCBI taxonomy): domain Eukaryota; kingdom Metazoa; phylum Chordata; class Mammalia; order Lagomorpha; family Leporidae; genus Oryctolagus; species Oryctolagus cuniculus. The sequence goes on along the minus strand of NC_142868.1, from coordinate 3,541,121 downwards.
ACTTGGACGACCAGATCCTGCAGCTCACAGGTGTGTCAGGGCCCTGGGCACCCGGCCGGGCCGGGCAGGGCGTGGGCGCGCAGGGCTGGGCTCTGGGAGGGGGCGAGAGCGTGGACTCCTGGCCTGCCGCTCTGGACGTTGCCAGCCCCCAGCCCTGGGACCCTGGGCAGGGGGCGTAGCCGCACTGTGGCTCACGCACTCCCCGCCGGGGAGTCTGACGGTCGTGGTTCCTTCCAAGGGGTGTGTGAGGTTCACGCTGGGGCGGTTAAACAGAGCGTTTCTGGTGGAATGGGTGGTTCCCTGGTGTTAGCTGCCTTCAGCCCCACCATCATCACCACCACTGCCTCCGTCGTTGCCACCATCACCAATCCACCATCCGTGTCACAAGTACTGACTCCACCACCATTACCACCACCGTCACTGTCACCACTGCCACTGTCACCACCCCATACCAGTGCCACCACCATCACCAACACCACCATTGCCACCACCACCACCATCACCAATCCACCATCCATGTCACAAATACTGACTCCACCACCATTACCACCACCGTCACTGTCACCACTGCCACTGTCACCACCCCATACCAGTGCCACCACCACCATCACCAACACTGCCACTGTCACCACTGCCACTGTCACCACCCCATACCAGTGCCACCACCCCCATCACCAATCCACCATCCGTGTCACAAATACTGACTCCACCACCATTACCACCACTGTCACTGTCACCACTGCCACTGTCACCACCCCATACCAGTGCCACCACCACCATCACCAACACTGCCACTGTCACCACTGCCACTGTCACCACCCCATACCAGTGCCACCACCACCATCACCAACACCACCATTGCCACCACTACCTGCACCACCACCATCACCAGTCCACGTCACTATCACCATTGTCACCGTCACCACCATCACCAATCCATGCCACCATCACCACTGCCACTGTCACCACCCCATACCAGTGCCACCGCCACCATCACCAATCCACCGTTGCCACCACCACCCCCATCACCAGTCCACGTCACCATCACCATTGTCACCATCACCGCCCCACCTCGGCTGCGCACCCGGAGTGCGGCCGCGTTGCTCACCGTTTGCCCAGTGCTCCCGCCGCAGCCCCTCTGCCAGGTCCCCGGGCAGGGAGCTGATGAAGCCCCGCGGCTCTCAGTCTCGCTTTGCAGTTGCAGAGCCTGAGACCCAGAGGAGGGGCGTGGCTGCAGGGCAGGTGGCCGGGACTGGCGGCGGGAGCTCCAGGTCCACGGCCATCACAGCGCGGGCCCGGGCGGAGGGGACTCGTCCGGGATGTTCTCAGCACGCTCTCCCTCCGCCCCTCCCTGGCCTGGGGTCTTCCCCTGCCTCAGTGTCCCACCGCCTGATTTCCAGGCGTCACCCAGCCCCTGGGCGTGGCCATTCCGCCTGGAAGCTGGGGTCCCAGCCACACCCCTCTTCCCAGGCCTTCACATCCCTTTCTCTGGGAGTTGTTTAAAGTGAGCTGGTTTTTAAAATTTCTTTTAAAAAAGATTTATTTATTTATTTGAAAATCAGAGAGAGGGAGAGACAGAGAAGTCCTCCATCCGCTGGTTCACCCCCTAGTTGGCCCAAACAGCGAGGACTGGGCCAGGCTAAAGCCAGGAGCTTCTTCTGGGTCTCCCACATGGGTGCAGGGACCCAAGCTCTTGGATCATCTTTCGCTGCTTTCCCAGGCCATCAACAGAGAGCTGGATCGGAAGAGGAGCAGCCAGGACTTGAACCGGCACCCGTATGGGATGCTGGCACTGCAGGCTGTGGCTTTACCCACTACACCACAGCACCAGCCCCAAAATTTGTGTTTTATTAGAAGTGGAGAGAGGTCTTCCATGCACTGACTCACTCCCCAAATGCCCACAGCAGCCCAGAGTGTGCCAGGCTGCGGCCAGGAGCCAAGAGCTCCATCCGGGTCCCCACGTGGGTGACAGGGACGAAGCACTTGAGCCACCATCACTGCCTCCCTGGTGTGCCTTAGCCTTTGATAGGGCGCAGCCTGTACCGAAAACTCACACAGGCGTAGCGTTTGGTGCAGCAGGTACGCTGCTGTGTTACAAAAACCCGGGGTGGGACGTCGGCGCTGGGGGCTCCGCGGGAATCGGTGCCTGAGCCTGAGCACCGATCCCGTTTCTGACGACAGAGAGGCTCCCCAGCGCCCCCGTGGCCGGCGCGGCCTGGGTGGGGTTCAGCTGCAGCCTGCGTGACTCAGGACCGCCCTGCCCATGGCCGGTGGGTGCTGTGTGTTTGTAAGGGAGACCCCGGGGCAGGTTCCCGGGGCAGATTTGTGCCTGGAGTCACGGAAGCAGAGCTTAGGTCGTCTGCCCTCCCTGAAAAGCCACCGCGCACGGCGGCCCCGGACGGCTGGGAGCGGCCGCTTTGCACGGTCGGTGTCGGCCGCTGCCCTCCTCTGTCTCCGGCTGTGACCTTGCTTCCTGTCCTCTCCCTGTGACGCCCGCGTCCCGTATCAGAGCGCCTGGGCTGCCGACCCCACTGCACTTGCAAACCCGCTTCCTGCTCACGCACACCCTGGAGGGTGCAGCCATGGCGCAAACACTGGGGTTTCTCTGCCTCTTGCTCTCCCTGTCACTCTGCCTTGGGCATAAGTAAACGCATCAATCTTTAAAAAGAAGAAGGACAGAGCAGAACGTGGGGCCGGGGGCCGGGGCTGGCCAGGAGCCCGTGTTTCGGGGGCAGGGGCTCTGCCGGGCAGGTGGAGTCGTTCTGCTCCCGCGTGCCCCCAGAAATGGGCAAGGCGCAAATCTCACGTTCGCATTTAAACGTGCAAATTAGGGGCTGGCGTTGTGGCACGGCAGGTTACACTGCTGCTGGTGACACCGGCATCCTATATCGGGGTGCCCGCACCGGCTCCCGTTCCGGCTGCTGCACTTCTGATCCCACTGCCTGTGTCGCGGCTGGGAAGAGAGTGAGGGCGGCCCACCTGCTCGGGCCTGGCCACCTGCAGGGGAGACCAGGAAGGAGCTGCAGGTTCCTGGCTTCAGCCCTGCCCAGCCCTGGCCGTTGCGGTCATTTGAGGAGGGAACTAGCGGGTCGGACCATCTCTCTCTCACCTTCTCTCTCTCTCACCCTGTGTTCAAATAAACAAATGCATCGTTTTTAAAAGTAAAGTTGGAAATGAAATCCCTCGAGCCGCCAACAGCGCAGGGTTCTGGGGACTGGGTCCCGCCCACCAGCGAGCTTCCGTTGTTTGCAGAAGGACACGGGTTTCTGTACGAGACGTTTGGCATCCGGCCCAGGTTCTCCTGGCACGTCGACCCGTTTGGCGCCTCTGCCACGACCCCCACCCTGTTTGCCCTGGCCGGCTTTGACGCGCACCTCATCTCCCGGATAGACTACGACCTGAAGGACGCCATGCAGGAGGCCCAGGTGGGTCCATGCCGCATAGAGAGCCGGGGCGCAGGCCAGAGCCCCGCACCAGCCGCCGGGCTGTCCTCCCCCAGCCTTTCCTGTGCCGGGGCTGCCCTCTCCTCCCACACAGCTCGCTTCTCCCGGAGTCGCAGCCCCACCAGGACACTCCTGCTTCGAGACCCCTCCCGGCCCCCCGCAGCTGGGCTGGGCGTGGCCTGAGCCTCCCCAGGGACCAGGGCAGAGCCACACCCAGTGATCAGTGGCCGGAGGTCTGCAGCCAGGCTGGGCGCTTTGAGCTGGGGGAAGGGCTGTGGAGGCAGGGTGACTCCAGGCCTGCTGGCTGCCCACAGGGCCCTAAAACCGCAGCCGTAAACTGCAGGCGTCTAGAGCTCGCCCCAGGCCGGGGCCAAGTACCAGTCACCCTTCACTGCCTTAGAGTAAACAGTAGGCGCTGCCTGTGGGCGTGCACTCAGAAGCACCGGGCCTGGAGCCCTAACCCCGATCTCTAGGCGGCAAGAGAGCCCTGCCAGGCCGTGCTGAGCCCTGAGCCTCCCTCCTGGGTCGGCTCTGCCTCACCTTCGGCAGGTGTGGCTCTCCCCACCTGTCACGCAGAAGCCAGGGTTTGTGTGCGGTCCCTGGGCCCAGCCCTGCTCTGGTCCCAAGCACTCTTGTCACTCGGGCAGGGGTAGCCGGCCCTCGGCCTCCCTGGCAGGGTCCCAGCAGAGCTCGAGTGAGCCCGCTCCGGGAGTGGGCCGGAGGAGTGAGCGGCACCTCCCGTGTGGCTCTGGGAGGGGCGGGAGGAGGCGGGAGAGGGAGCTCTAGTCGTGGAAGGCTGCGCGAGGGGCAGGCGAGGGCAGGCAGGAGAGCCCGGTCGGGAGGCGGGCGCCGCCCTGGGCCTCAGCCTGTGTCCCCGGGCCTGCAGGCGCTGCAGTTCGTGTGGCGAGGGTCCCGGTCGCTGCCCGAGCAGATCTTCACGCACGTCATGGACCAGTACAGCTACTGCACCCCCTCCCACATCCCCTTCTCCAACAGGTGCGTGCCCTGTGCAGCTGCCCCCGGCATCCACGCGCGCCTTCCCACTCACTGTAAGGCCTCCCCAGCAGACGGGGTCCTGTCGGGACCCCCTTTGTCCAAATGAAGAAACAGGCTCAGGCCCCCAGCCAAGGGCCCCAGCCGGCGATTCGGGGGTGCGGGGGCCCCGAGCGCCGCCTGTCCTGGTGCAGGGTTCTCTGAGGGGCCAGCTCCTCACGCTGCCTCCCGGGAGGCTCACAGCCTGGCCCTGCCCTGCCGGGTCCCTCCCTGCTCCGGGCAACGCGAGGCAGCCGAATGCTGATGCCGGGGCCGCCTTCCACGGCCCATCACCTCTGCTGGTCGGCGCGGTGACAGCTGCTCCTGCCTCCTCCCACCTGGGCGTGGAGTGTGCGGGTTCCAGCTAAGGGGGGGGGGGGTGTCTGGGATGATGTGGTTGGGAAGGGAGCCCCCCGGCACAGGCTGGCTTTGTTGTGTGGGGGGGCTGGGCACGAGGGTTCATCCCCGCCCCGGCCAGGCACTCAAGGGATCACAAGGAAGCAGGTAGGAGGTGTGGGAGGTGGAAGGGGTCACGGGGCGAAGCTGTGGGCCACGCCCCTCTCCTCACGGTCATGGGGACTGCGTCCGTGCCACCGCCTCCCGTTCCCGGTTTATTTATTTTACTTGAAAGTCAGTTACACAGAGAAAGGAGAGGCAGAGAAAGAGGGAGAAAGGTCTTCCATCCGCTGGTTCACTCCCCGGATGGCCACAACAGGCGGAGATGCGCCGATCTGAAGCCAGGAGCTTCCTCTGGGTCTCCCACGCTGCTGCAGAGGCCCGAGGACTTGGGCCATCCTCCACTGCTTTCCCAGGCCACAGCAGGGAGCTGGATCGGAAGTGGAGCAGCCGGGTCTCGAACCAGCACCCATATGGGATGCCGGCACTGCGGGCAGCGACTTCACCCACTGCACCACAGCGCCGGCCCCTCCTACACTTCTGACCCAGCTCCCTGCTAATGCATCCCAGGAAGCTCAAGTGCCTGGGGCCCTGGCACCCGTGTGGGAGGCCCAGATAAGTCCCGGGCTTCCGACTCCAGGCTGGCCCAGGCCTGGCTATTGTGGGCAATGGGCAGTGAATCAGTGGGCAGACCTCTCTCCAGACTACTGAGCTTTGGCCACTCCCACATTTTGTACCAAGGCGAGAATCTCACCCCAGCCCGAGCCTTCTGGGGGTCCTGAGACCCCAGCTCTGAGCAGGGAGGTGACCGGAGGAGGGCGTGGGCAGGCAGGTCTCACCTGGTCAGCATCAGAGCTCCAGGGAGTGGGGAGCAGAGGCGGAGGGCTCCGCGTGGCAGCTGGTGGGGGCGGGCTGGGGCCACATGGGGCCACAGGCGGCCCCAGCCTCAGCCCTGCCGTGTGCAGAGCTGCTGGGCTCTCCCCCAACCCCCTCCCCTCCTGCAGGTCAGGGTTTTACTGGAATGGCGTGGCCGTCTTCCCAGAGCCACCCCGGGATGGGGTGTACCCCAACATGAGTGAGCCTGTCACCCCCGCCAACGTCCAGCTCTACGCCGAGACCCTGGTGGCCAACGTGAAGCAGCGAGCTGCCTGGTTCCGCACCCCGCACGTCCTCTGGCCCTGGGTAAGGCGGGGTCCTAGGCCCTGGGGGCATCCAGCCCCTGCACCCAGGACCACCTGGGCTCGTGTCCAGCTACACTCACGTCGGTTTCCATCCAGGCCCTCGAAGCTCCATCATTCTCCAGGGCCTCGCCCCACCCACCCGACAGCCCCTCCCCGGGTCACCCCCACCACCCACCCGACAGCCCCTCCCCAATGCCAGCCTCCAGCCGCCACCCTGCACCCCTCCCTCCCCACCCCAGCCCGTGGGGCTGAGGCCAGGCCCCAATCCTGTCTCCCTCCCTAGTCCCCGCGCGCCTTCCTCTGGGGCCAGGAATGGTTCCTGCTTCCTGTGCTCCACGTGGGGTCAGAATGAGGCCCCCAGGGGCTCCACCCCACCTTGTCACCCTCATCACCAGCCTCTCACGGGCACCCACTGTGTGCCAGGCGCTGTCTCACCCACCTACCTGGCACCACCACGCCCAGGAGGCAGGGCTGCTGGGACTTGAGGAAGCCGAGGTCCAGAGAAGTTAGGGGATGGTCCTGAGGCCACCGGGCAGGGTGGGAGGAAGGGGCGGAGTCGGTGTTCACACTGGTTCCCAGACCTGGGCCCTAACACAGCCGGCCTGTCAGAGCTGCCCACTGGCGCCAGCCACGGGCGCTGGCGTGGAGCCCTGGTTGGCTCCATGGCCGGAAGCTCAGGGCAGCACCCCTGTCTGGCCCGCAGGGATGCGACAAGCAGTTCTTCAACGCCTCAGTGCAGTTTGCCAACATGGACCCCCTGCTGGGCCACATCAACAGCCGGGCGGCCGAGCTGGGGGTCACGGTGCAGTACGCCACGCTGGCCGACTACTTCCAGGCTCTGCACGCCCTCAATGTCACCTGGCGTGTCCGGGACCACCACGACTTCCTGCCCTACTCCTCAGGTATGAGCCCCAGGGAGGGCGCAGACTGCCCACCAAGCCTGCGGGGGCCCCGGGCAGGCCCTGTGCTGGGCCCACCTGCTCGCCCCACCTGGACGTCCTGGCTGCTTCCCACAGGCCTGACCTCAGTGCCGCCTGCACGGGGCCCCCGGGAGCCCCCCCCACTCCTCTGCCTGAGCATTGGCGCCGAGATCGGCAGACACCTGCCGAGCATCCCCCAGGCCTGGGCTCCCTCCTTTAACTGCGTGGGCGCGGGACCTTGGCCGTACGTTCAGTGGACAGGCCATGGCAGACACAGCCCAGCCTCAAACTGGGGACACAGCTGGGGCTGCTACCAAAGCTGGGTCCCCGCGCCTGGTGCCGAGGGTCTCAAGGCGAGAGGCCATCCACTCTGATGGCAGACGAGGGCAGGAACTGCACCCTCCCGCCTGAGGCTGTCTACTCTGATGGCCCAGGTTTCCTTAAGATTTATTTAATTATTGGGAAGTCGGAGTTACAGAGGGTTCAGACAGAGAGAGAGGTCTTCCATCCGCTAGTTCACTCCCCAAGTGGTTGCAACAGCCAGAACTGGGCCAAGCCGAAGCCAGGAGCCGGGAGCTTCTTCTGGGTCTCCCACACGGGTGCAGGGGCCCAGGACTTGGGCCATCCTCTACTGCTTTCCCAGGCCACAGCAGAGAGCTGGATCAGAAGTGGAGCAGCCAGTACTCGAACTGGTGCCCATATGGGATGCCGGCCCTGCAGGCTGGGGCTTTACTTGCTCCGCCACGGTGCTGGCCTCTGGTCTGGGCTTTCAGAGGAGGTTGCAGGTGGCCCTGTAAGGAGGCGGGGTGGGCCTGGGGGCCGGGTCTCGGACGTCAGCGCGGGTCCCCGGGAGCGCGCTTGGCTGTGTGGCTGTGTCAGGAGGGCAGAGCACGGTTCTGCCCAACTCAGCAGCTGCGGTCCCCCCACCGGCAGCCTGGAGCCCCTGCTCCCTGGGCCTCAGCGTGCGGGTCCCCCCACCCGGCAGCCTGGAGCCCCTGCTCCCTGGGCCTCAGCGTGGGTTCTGCCCCTGCAGACCCTGCACCTGCATCGTGCCGCCGGCCAGGGAGGGCAGGCCACCCTGGGCACGGCCCAGGCCTCTGCCGCCTCCTCGAGGCCAGGCTCTGGAGCACCCAGTCGCCAACATACACGTGTCGGACAGACACCAGACACGTCATACACGTGTAGGACAGACACCAGACATGTCATACACGTGTCGGACAGACTCCGGACACGTCATATACGTGTCAGACACCAGACATGTCATATACGTGTCAGACAGACACCAGACACGTCATACACATGTCGGACAGACATCAGACATGTACATGTGTCAGACAGGCATCAGACATGTCATACACGTGTACGACAGACACCAGACATGTCATACATGTGTAGGACAGACATCAGACACATCATACACATGTAGGACAGACACCAGGCACGTCATATACGTGTCAGACAGACACCAGACATGTCATACACGTGTCGGACAGACACCAGACATGTACACATGTAGGACAGACATCAGACATGTCATACACGTGTTGGACAGACACCAGACATGTACACATGTCAGACAGGCATCAGACATGTCATACACATGTCTGACAGACACCAGACACGTCATACACATGTCTGACAGACACCAGACACGTCATACACGTGTAGGACAGACACCAGACATGTCATACATGTGTCAGACACCAGACATGTCATACATGTGTCAGACAGACACCAGACACGTCATACACGTGTAGGACAGACATCAGACATATACACATGTCAGACAGACACCAGACATGTCATACACGTGTCAGACAGACACCGGACACGTGGGCAGTCACAAGCTCAGGGACTGCATTCCTTCACCAGAATATGAAGGAAAAACAAAACAAAACAAAACAAAACAAAACAAAACAAAACAAAGGTGCGTCTGGGCCAGCGGCAGGGCCCCACCCACTGGGTTGTTTCAGAAACGCAGTGAGACAAGGGAAGCTGCCGCCTGCTGGGCTGTTAATAACTATGACGTCATCCCCGGGGCCCTGGCCACAGCCCGGCCCCTCTGTCCACAGTCATGGCAGGAGGGAGGCCAAGACCGCACCCCCAGGCCCAGCCTGGGGCCTCCCCGGGGAAGATGGCGTGGGCCAAGCCGTCTGGAGGAGCTGGGTTTGGGGCGCAGCCCCTCCCTGCACGGCAGCGGCTGGGGGCCGACGCTGCTCGTCTCGAGCCCTGTTTTGTCTTCAGCAAAGTGGGTTCTTGGGAGGATTAGGGGAGACGCTGGATGAAGACCACGGCCCTGCCCGGCTGCCCCCCTCTTTTGTCTACCTGGGGTCTCAGCCCGCTGCCCCTCCCACCTGCCCACCGCCTGCTGCTGGAGCGACCCCGCCCCAGGGCTCCCCTTCCGGTGGGGCCTGCCTGCCCTTTCCAGGCCCGGCTCTCCTGGCTGCCCCTGGCCTCCCACGTCCACCCTGAGCTCGTCTCTGGCCCTGACCCTCAAGCACGCAGCCCTGCACCGCCCCAGCCTCTCACCAGGGCTCCCCGCACCATTGCTGGTTTGGCTGGGAGAGAAGTCCTGGGCCTGGAGCCATGAGTCCCAGGACCACCGCCCACCCAGGCTGCCTCCCTGGGAGAGCCGCAGACCCCGGGCCTCGGTGGCCTGAGCTTCCTCTGCGTGTCCAGGGCCAGGCGTCGGGGTCTCACTGCCTCCCCTTGTCTCCCAGAAGAGTTCCAGGCCTGGACAGGCTTCTACACGTCCCGCAGTGGCCTCAAGGGGCTGGCGCGGCGAGCCAGTGCCCTGCTACACGCCGGGGAGTCCATGTTCACGCGCTACATGTGGCCGGCGCCCACGGGGGCTCTGGACCCGGCCTGGGCCCTGCAGCAGCTCCGGCAGCTCCGCTGGGCGGTCTCGGAGGTAAGTGCCCACCTCTTGGCGGGACTAGGCGCTCCCGTGTCCCACCCCGCCCTAGCAAGTCCTCCCAGCCCCGGGACACTGGAGGCCCCCCTGGGTCACAAGGCTGGGTCAGAGGTCCGGATTCCTCCCCGTGCAGTGCGAACAATGCCCTCGCCCAGAGGGGTGGCAGGGCGGTCGGGTGGGATAATTCATGTCACCCGCTCATCACCGTGGTTGCCACCCAGCAGGTCCTTCCCGAATCTCCAGTCACAGGCGCCCCCACTGTGCGGGGGAAAGCGAGACCGAGAAGTCCTGTGTCCTGAGTCACTCAGAAAGGGCCAGGTGGCTGGGCATGCTCACTTCCCAGGGGGGCACGCTGGGGAGGTGGCGCTGTGCTGGGCACAGACAGGCACACGCACCAGGCGCCTGCGGAGCCTGGGTCTCCCCGTGTGACGGGGGCTCTGCCTGCACTCCGCGCGGGGGCGTACAGACGCAGTGCACGGCTGCAACACGCCTGCTGCACGTATGGGACGATGCAGTCCCGGGAAGGAAGCGAGAGGCGGGGACTCGGGCGGGCTCTCCGTGGACGGGGTCAGGGAGACTTGGGCAAGTTCTCCGGCCTCTCCTGGGGCGCTCCCACCTCCTCCCGGGCACCGGGTGAGAGGGAGCAGGAGCCAGCGCGGGCGGGGTAGGTGTCCTGACCCCGTCCCTGCTCCCCGTGGGGGTTGCCGCAGGTGCAGCACCACGACGCCATCACTGGCACCGAGTCCCCGAAGGTGAGAGACATGTACGTGGAGCACCTGACTGCCGGGATGCTGAGTGTGCGCAAGCTCATGGCCTCCATCGTCCTGGACAGGCTCCGGCCCACGGCGGCAGAGCCCTGGACAGCCCCCGTGGCCGGCACGGGTGAGCCAGGCCCCTGGGGGGAAGCCGGGAGCCTCTTCTAGGAAGAGCACCGGGAGGGACCTGGGTGCCCCGGGCCGCTCAACCCACGTTCCCAAGGAGCTCTTGGCTGTGGCGTGAGCTGGGGCCCTTGGACCCATCCCACCCTGGCCCTGGCTCCCACCCTGGCCCAGCTCAGCCTGGCTGCACATCCGTGCCCCCGGGGCAGCCTCTTTGACCAGGAGGGTCCCGTGTGCACGGCCACCATCATCCTGGGTGGCCGGGGCGATCAGACTGCACCCAGGGTGGGGTCCAGTGAGGCGGGCGGCAGCAGGTCAGGCCTGCTCTCTCTGGGCGCAGGGCCTGCAGGACTCACTGCCGCCATCTACAACCCACTGGGCTGGACGGTGACCACGGTCATCTCCCTGACCATCAGCTTCTCCAGAGTCAGCGTCACGGACGAGTCGGGCCGCCCGGTGCCCGCACAGGTACGGGGAGGGGCGGAGACACCGCTGTTCGCTGTTGCTGGCTGACGTTCCGGAAGTTCGTGGAAAACGTGTTTTAATGAGCTGCTCGTGGATTTCGGACTTTTCACACCAAAGCTACCTCGTCGTTTGACGCTGCTTTTCCATCGATTCCCCCTCGTGCTGGTGGAAGGGCCCTCGGCTGTCTTAACGGGGTGCTTTGATGGGCGTGCTGGCCCCGGGGGGCCTGGGCTCTGTTCTCAGCGCCACCCCGATGTCCAGCGTGGCCCCTTCCACCGCCACGGCCGACACGGCTGACACGGCCGACCCACCCGACCCGCCCGGGGAGGTAGAGAAGGGCAGCAGCACCTGACCTTCACCAGGCACTGCCCGGGGCCCTCCTGGGCCCTGCACAGCCCTCACGTGCAGCATTGCAGGGTGGGCTGGGGGCTCCAGGGGCTGGGTCCCGTGGCTCAGTTTGGCAAAGGGAGGGGCAGGAGAACAGTGGGGGTGGGGGTGCTGGCAGCCCCCACCCAGAGCCCCCTTCCCCACTGGTGAGCGTGCCAGGGCCACCCTAGAGGCTGGGGACATGCCCAGCAGAGATCTGCCCTTCAGGGCTCTAAGTGGGGGCAGGAAGAGGGCAGGTGGGCGGGGACAGCTGGAGCAAGCCCTGGGGGCTGGGGCCACCACGTAGACAAGCTGAGGCCAGGCCGTGTCCTCCAGGTGGGGGCAGGTTGGAGGGGGCCGCGGACTCGGGGTGGGGGGCTCAGGGGCAGGTGTTGCTGGAGGGGTGCACCTGCTGAGCTCTGCCAGCCTGCCCTGCTGGGGTCAGGTGAGCCTGAGGGAGCCCCAGAGGACTGTGGGAGTGATGGGCTCGGGGCAGGAGCAGGACGGGCAGCTGGTCACTGGCCAAAAGCAGAGAAGGACCCCGGGGAGAGCCGTGAAGACGCGGCCGTGCCCCTGGGGAGTGCACAGCCCGCCGGGCGCCTCAGGGAGACTGAGGCCCCGGCCCCGCCCACCTTGCAGGTGCAGAGCTCGACCAAGGCCCCGGACGCGTATGACCTGCTGCTCCTGACCACCATCCCGGGCCTCAGCTACCGGCACTACAGCATCAGGCCGGCTGCAGAGGCCCAGGAGGGCGCCGCGGAGCAGGCTGCCGTCCGCCGGCTCGGCCGCCGGCTGAGGGGACGGGGCGGCCGCGGGCGCCTGCTGCCCGTGGGGAATGACTGCTATACCGTGCTGCTGGACCTGGACACTGGCCTGATGAACAGCGTCCGCGAGAGGTGAGCGCACGCCGGCCTCCCGGGACCCCATCCACCTCCGCCCACCCCCACCCATCCACTCACCCTCCATCCACTTCCTCCCACCCCCCATCATCCACTCACCCTCCCTCCACCTCCTCCCACCCCCCATCATCCACTCACCCTCCCTCCACCTCCCCCCCATCATTCACTCACTCTCCATCCACCTCCTTCCACCCCCCATCCACTCACCCTCCCTCCACCTCCTCCCACCCCCATCATCCACTCACCCTCCCTCCACCTCCACCCCCCCATCATCCACTCACCCTCCCTCAACCTCCCCCCCATCATTCACTCACCCTCCCTCCACCTCCACCCCCCCATCATCCACTCACCCTCCATCCACCTCCCCCCCATCATCCACTCACCCTCCATCCACCTCCTCCCACCCCCCATCATCCACTCACCCTCCCTCCACCTCCTCCCACCCCCATCATCCACTCACCTCCCTCCACCTCCACCCCCCCATCATCCACTCACCTCCCTCCACCTCCACCCCCCCATCATCCACTCACCCTCCATCCACCTCCTCCCACCCCCCATCATCCACTCACCCTCCTTCCACCTCCCCCCCATCATTCACTCACCCTCCATCCACCTCCCCCCCCATCATCCACTCACCCTCCATCCACCTCCGCCCACCCCCACCCATCCACTCACCCTCCCTCCACCTCCGCCCACCCCTCATCAATCCATTTGTCCATCTACCCTCTCTCCCTATCCATCCGTCCACTCCCACATCTGCCCACCGGCCGCCCATACCCTCACCTGTCTGCTCACTGACTTCATGCTCCCATTCACCCATCTACACCCGCCCCCCATGCATCCACCTACCCACCTCCCAGTCCACCCCCACATCTATCCATCTACCCACCTCTCAGTCCATTCCCCCATCCATTCATCTGCCCACCTCCCAGTCCACCCGCCCATCTATCCATCTACCCACCTCCCAGTCCATCTGCCCGCCCATCCATTCATCTGCCCACCTCCCAGTCCACCCGCCCATCTATCCATCTACCCACCTCCCAGTCCATCTGCCCGCCCATCCATTCATCTACCCACCTCCCAGTCCACCCGCCCATCTATCCATCTACCCTCCTCCCAGTCCACCCCCCATCCATTCATCTACCCACCTCCCAGTCCACCCGCCCATCTATCCATCTACCCACCTCCCAGTCCACCCCCCATCCATTCATCTACCCTCCTCCCAGTCCACCCCTCATGATCCTTCATATTTCACTCACTCAGCAGCTGTCTGTGGGCAGTGGGAGAAGCAGCTGACTCCTAGGAGCCCTGCAGCAGGTTTGGGACCAGCCCCGTCCTTGCCAGTTGTGAACCCCGGCTGCCTCTGCCCTGCCACTCTGTCCCTGGTGCCACGCTACCAGGAGCGTGTGCAGTGGGAAGGGTGGGGGAAGAGGCGTGGTCGTGCCGGGGTGGGTGCCCACCACACCCAGGCCGAGCTCCCTGTGGGCAGCCCTGTGCCCTCAGGGCACCGGGAGCTCCCTCTCTCCGATGGGTCCCTTTAGGTGTGCTCAGCGTTCCCCCTGGGTTCCGAGAGAGGGGCCAACAGCAGCCCCCGTGGCCAGGGGGCAGCAGAAACAGGCTGGGCCCCAGCAGGGTCTGGGCCTCTGTGGCCTGGCTGGGGAAGGTGGAGCCGGAGTCTGCTCTGTTTCTACCCCACCCCCACCCCCACCCCACCCCACCACAGACACCGGCAGGGCCTGCCTCCCTGTGGGTCCCCCTTGCCAGCAGGGGGTGCCGCTCAGCTGCCTGCGCCCCCAGGCCAGCATCTTCAGCGCCAGAGCCCCTGCCCCGTGGCCCTGGGTTTTGAGCTGCGCGAGGCCAGCGGTGTGCGTTACAAGCTCCCAGGCCCCAGCAGGATACGCTGTGCAGCGGGGGCCGCGGCGGGCGGAGGGGAGAATTGAGAGAGGGGCCTCAGCTCTGCACCGAGGCTCCGGGATGAGACCTGCAGCCAGGGCTCCAGCCTTGCAAGGAATCCCGGAACCCGGGAGACGACGCGAAGGCAGGCTCCAGCCCCAGCTGCTGGTGGCTGCAGGGCCCCCTCTCAGATGCCGGAGCCACGAGACTCATTGGAGCGTGCGACGCTCCAGCTTATAGCTCCTTCATACACTCGTGCGTCCGTCACAAGTCCACTTCAGACCGTTGGTCACCCCAGGAAGAGCCCCTTGCCGAACCGTCACCCGCCTCCGCCCCCGCGGCCTGGCTGCAGTCCCCCTTCTCGCCTTCTCGGCCGTGGATTGTCCGTGGTGCACGCGTCTCGTGAGTGCGCCCTGCGCCACGTGGACCCTGGCTGACCGGCTCCTCAGGGGCTTGGCGTTGGAGCAGGTGTCGGGGCGCCCACAGCTCAGGGACCCCCGTCCTGTTGTCCCTTCCGCGCATGGTGGAAGCCTCCCGTGTTTCCACCGCCTGGCCCTGCGGCTCATGCTGTGGTGAACGTGGGTGTCGGTCTGTGGGCGCACCACACTTCTCTGGGTGCCGGTCTGTGGGCGCACCACACTTCTCGGGGTGCCGGTGTGTGGGCGCACCTCACTTCTCGGGGTCCGGTGTGTGGGCGCACCACACTTCTCGGGGTGCCGGTCTGTGGGCGCACCACACTTCTCGGGGTGCCGGTCTGTGGGCGCACCTCACTTCTCGGGGTGCCGGTCTGTGGGCACACCACTTCTCGGTGCACCCCGGCGTGGAGTCCCCAGGCTGCTGGGGACACTGCATGTGGCCTGCCGAGGAGCTGGCAGACCTTCCCACTGTGGACCCACCACAGTGCCTGAGGCCCCCCTGCACGGCCACTTCCTGTCTCCACCCCTCCCCTCCCTCCCTGCACGGCCACTTCCTGTCTCCACCCCTCCCCTCCCTCCCCTGCACTACCACTTCCTGTCTCTTCCCCCCTCCCCTGCACTACCACTTCCTGTCTCCACCCCTCCCCTCCCTCCCCTGCACTACCACTTCCTGTCTCCCCCCTCCCCTGCGCTGCCACTTCCTGTCTCCCCCCTCCCCTGCACTACCACTTCCTGTCTCCCCCCTCCCCTGCGCTGCCACTTCCTATCTCCCCCCTCCCCTGCACTACCACTTCCTGTCTCTTCCCCCCTCCCCTGCACTACCACTTCCTGTCTCCACCCCTCCCCTCCCTCCCCTGCGCTACCACTTCCTGTCTCTTCCCCCCTCCCCTGCACTACCACTTCCTGTCTCCACCTCTCCCTCCCTGCACTACCACTTCCTGTCTCCCTGCCTCCAGCCACTCTGATGGGGGGAGGCGGTGTCCCCTGGTTCTGGCCTGCAGTCCTTGTTGACCGTTGGCTTCTTTTCATGTGCTTGTGGCCAGCTGTGTGTCGTCTTTGGGGAAATGCCTGTTCAGATCTTTGCTCAGTTTTAAGTTGGGTTGCCTTTTTATCACAGAGCTGCCAGAGCTCTTTATATATTCAGGACACAGTCCCTTGTCAGACGTGTGGCTTACAACCCTTTCTCCCGTTCTGTCGCTCTCTCCGTGGCCCCGCGGGAGCTTTCCACGGGACGCCAGGGTCTGAGGTGGCGTAAGAGGAAGAGCTGGCACGCGACCAGCAAACCCTGGGCCCTGCCCGGCGGCTGCGAGTCAGCACAGCACCTCTTGTTCTGGGCTTTAAAAAAATGATTTGTTTATCTGAGAGGCAGAGTTATAGGGAGAGGAAGAGACAGAGACAGAGAATCTTCCGTCCAGTGGTTCACTCCCCAAATGGCTGCAATAGCTCCGTCTGGTCTCCCCGTGGGTGCAGGGGCCCAAGCACCCAGGCCATCTTATGCTGCTTTCCCAGGCCCGTTAGCAGGGAGCCGGTTTGGAAACGGAGCAGTGGGGATTCCAACCTGTGCCCATGTGGGCGCTGGCTCCGCAGGCCGTGGCTTACCTCGCTAGGCCACAGTGCAGACCCCCGTGTCCTGGTCTTACTCGCGCAGCTCTGCTGGGCTGGACAATGCAGGCCCGCCTGCATGGTGGCGCCCCCTGCTGGCGGCCGCGGAGTACTTCGCCGCAAGGCCTCGTGCCTGCTGCCTGGGCTCTGGGGGCAGCGTCTTCCTGCACTCCTGGCGCTGGGATGGGCAGGGGGCTTGTGAGCCTGGCGCAGCCCACAGGAGCAGCGCCGCTGAGACCTCGTCCCTGGAGGTGATGGGTGCCCCCTGTCTTGCCGCGGCAGCCACGGGAACCGGACTGTGCGCCTGGTGCAGGAGTTTCTGGAGTACCACGTCAACGGGGACGTGCGGAAGGGCCCGGTCTCCGACAACTACATGTTCGCGCCCAGCGCCGCGGCCGTGCCCGCCTGGGAGGCTGTGGAGCTGGAGGTGGTGGCGGGAAACCTCAGCACGGAGATCCGACAGTACTTCTACAGGTGACTCCGCGGGGCGCGCAGCAGGTGCACGGGGCCTGTGCTCTGCGCCCTAGGTGGACGCCCTGTCCTCCTACAGGAACGCGACAGCCCGGGAGCACGCGTACGCGATCCACTCACGGCTCGCCCACGTGCCTCCGGGCGGGGCCGGGGAGCTGCTGTGCCGGCGGGTGGAGCAGGAGTACCGCGTGGGGCCCTTGGAGCTGAACCGCGAGGCGGTGCTGCGGACCAGCACGGATCTGAACAGCCGGCGGGTCCTGTACGCGGACAGCAACGGCTACCAGATGCAGCGGAGGCCCCACCGCGCCCACGTGCGCAACGCCATCGCCAGGGTAGGCCCGCCGCCAGCGGCACCGGGAGACCCCTCCTACAGCCCCTGGCCTGTGTGCCTGCCCACAAGGGGCCGGTCAGTGTGGTGCCTGGATTCCAGTGCTGCCACTTGGGAGAGACCTGGATTCTGTGCCTCAGTTTCTCATTAGAGGATGGGACCGGGGATTGATGGGTCGGCGTGGAGGGCCTGGGGAGCTGGCCCCCCACCCGTGGTGCCCCTGTGTGTGTGGGGAGGGTGCCCCGCCCCCCACCTGACTGCCCACTGGGCGCCGCATCTGTCTGCAGAATTACTACCCTATGGTGCAGTCGGCCTTCATCCAGGACAGCGGGAGCAGGCTCGTGCTGCTGTCCGAGCGGGCACACGGCGTGGCCAGCCTGGGGAATGGGCAGGTGGAGGTAGGAGGGGCATGGTCTGGGCAGCCACACGTGACCACCCCCCTACGGCACCTCAGGTGCAAGGCGCGTCATGCTCCATCCCCTCTGCCCCGAGGCCGTGCCCCAGCCCCTCTGCCCCCAGGCCGTGCCCCAGCCCCTCTGCCCCCAGGTCGTGCCCCAGCCCTCCGCCCCCAGGCAGTGCCCCAGCCCCTCTGCCCCCAGGTCGTGCCCCAGCCCCTCTGCCCCCAGGCCGTGCCCCAGCCCCTCTGCCCCCAGGCCGTGCCCCAGCCCCTCTGCCCCAGGTCGTGCCCCAGCCCTCCGCCCCCAGGTCATGCCCCAGCCCTCTGCCCCCAGGCCGTGCCCCAGCCCCTCTGCCCCCCAGGTCATGCCCCAGCCCCTCTGCCCCCAGGCCGTGCCCCAGCCCCTCTGCCCCCCAGGTCGTGCCCCAGCCCCTCTGCCCCCAGGCCGTGCCCCAGCCCCTCTGCCCCCCAGGCCGTGCCCCAGCCCTCCGCCCCCAGGCCGTGCCCCAGCCCCTCCGCCCCCAGGTCGTGCCCCAGCCCTCCGCCCCCAGGCCATGCCCCAGCCCCTCTGCCCCCAGGCCGTGCCCCAGCCTCTCTGCCCCAGGTCGTGCCCCAGCCCTCCGCCCCCAGGCCGTGCCCCAGCCCCTCTGCCCCAGGTCGTGCCCCAGCCCTCTGCCCCCAGGTCATGCTCCATCGGCGGCTATGGAACAACCTGGCCTGGGACCTGGGCTACAACCTCACGCTCAACGACACCTCCGTTGTGCACCCGGTGCTGTGGCTTCTGCTGGGGCCCTGGGCCGTCACCGCCCGCCTGCGCGAGAGGAGCGGCCTGGAGCTGCAGCACAGGCCCGTGGTGCTGCTGGGAGAGCTGGCCGGCGCGGGCGCCCCCTCGCGGGGTAGGTGCTGCCGCTGCCCCGGGCCAGAGGCCTGAGCCAGGATCGGGGCTCAGTCCAGGTCTCCCCTGTGTGCGGCAGGAAGCGGGGCCGCAACCCTGCCTCCCAGAGTCCACGTTAGCTCAGGAGCCAGAGCTGGGCATGGCGCCAGCATCGGCCCCGGGACACAGGTGTCCACTAGACGACCACCTGCCTGGGGCGCGGGGCTCTGGAGGCTGGCTTGTCTGAGGCTGGGCACGCTGTCACCAGGTGAGGGCGCTTGCTGTCCGCGGCTGCGCTTTGCCGCCCTGAGGCTTCGGAGATCGGTAAAGGTTCTCTGTTAGAACACCAGACGTGGGCAACCTTAGACGTGGTCACGGTCTCAGGAGATAGGGTTTTATTTAAAAGGCGGAGTAACAGAGGGAAGGAGAGAAGGAGAGGGAGGGAGGGGGAGAGAGAGAGGGAGGGAGAGGGAGAGAGAGAAGGAGAGAGAGAATAAATCCATCTGCAGGTTCCCTCCGCAGAGGCTGCAACAGCCAGAACTGGGCCAGGCCAAAGCCAGGAGCCGGGAGCTCCATCCGGGTCTCCCACGCAGGGGCAGGGGCCAGGTGCTTGGGCCGCCTTCTGCTGCTTTCCCAGGCCGTAGCAGGGTCTGCGTGGGAAGCAGAGCAGCCGGGACTCAAACCAGCACTCGGCTGGAGGGTGTCGGCACTGCTCACTGAGCCGCAAGGCCAGCCCCTTGTTCATCCTTAAACGGTTTCCTTTTTCTGCTGGCTGTGGGGTTGTGATTAGAATGTGCCCTTAGGATGTGCTCAGCTGAGGTTTGAGAGCCAGAGCCCACCAGGGCACCGGCAGGCCGGCGAGCTGTCACTCGGGCCACAGGCCCGTCTGCAGCCCCTCTCCTGAGCCTGCCCAGCCCCAGATGGGGGAGAGACTGTGTTCAGAGCCAGCACTCGGGGGCCGTGAGGCCGCGAGGCAGGAGCCCAGGCGTCAGGGACGGCAGGTCGGGGTCTCTGCCTGGAGCGGCGGCTTCCAGCCTGGGGACACTCGAGACGTGCGGAGCTGGCTCGCGTCTCCCAGGGCCACTGCTGTGCGCCTGCTCCCGCACGTCCGATCCCCTGGCTGCCTCGTGGGGTCAGGCTCTGCTCCCAGAGTGGCCCTGGGCCTTCCTCGCTGGAGGACGCGTAGCGGGCTCTGAGAAAGCTCTGCGGCCATTTGCAGCTCCACCCCGCCCGGCCCCTCACTGGCCTCTTCAGTTCCAGGCGGTGGGGGGAGCCCTCGGGCCCACATCGCTGACGGGGTCTCCACTGCGCCTCTCCGCACACACTGTCCTAACGGGGCCGCCCTCAGGGAACTGTGGCTCAGACTTCCGGGTCTCCAGCACAGAAGTCCCAGGGAAGGATTCCGATTGGCCCCGCTTAGGTCAGGTGGCTGGTGTCTGGACCAATCAGGCGGTAGCCTGGGGCGCAGGTGCAGAGGTGGAAGGAGTGGCCCGCGGGCCATCTGAGCAGGAGCGGCTCTGGCCGGCTGCTCATACAGGAGCCAGGCTCTCAGGGGAGGACCTGGGGACGGCCACGGGAGTGGGAGCTGGGCCCTGGGACCAGCAGGTGCGCCCGGCCTTCTGCTGGGGGACTGCACACGGGGAGGGGTGGGCGACGGCGGGAGCACCTGAGCTCTGAATGCCAGGGTGTGGCCCCCGAGCCCCCAGCTCTGTGCCTTACAGGGACTGCGCCGAAGACGCCTGGAGCCCGGCAGCAGGAGGCCGTGACGCTGCCCCCGAACCTCCACCTGCAGACTCTGAGCATCCCCGGCTGGAGCTACAGCTCCAACCACAGTGCGCACCTGCGCAGTCTGGGCAAAGGTGAGGCCGGGCGGTGCTTGGCCAGCCCCCAGCGCGTGGGCGGACAGCGGCAGCAGCTTAAGACCTCAGCCTGCGGTGTCAGGCGGCCACTGCTGTGGGGGGTCTGAGAACTCACGGTGGGGCCCGGGATCCCATTGAGCCTTGTTTCTTGGGTTTCTCACTGTGATTGTGCAGTTACCTATCAGATAAGATTATCAGAGCTGCCCTCTGCTGGCACCTCCCCAGATGCCCTCCACTGCTGCGGCTGGGCCAGGCCAAAGCCGGGAGCCAGGACCTCCATCCAGGTCTCCATGAGCTGCCTCCCAGGGTGCACCTGAGCAGGAGCTGGACTGGCGTGCAGGAGCCAGGACTCTGCGTGGGCCTCAACGGCTGCGCCAAGCGCTGGCCGCGCGCCCCGGGTTGGGAAGGCCCTGGGGAGTTGGATGCCGTCACTTCGGGGCGCAGCTGCAGAGCTAAGATTTTTTTTTTTTTTTTTTTTTTTTGACAGGCAGAGTGGATAGTGAGAGAGAGAGAGACAGAGAGAAAGGTCTTCCTTTGCCGTTGGTTCACCCTCCAATGGCCGCCACGGCCGGCGCACCGCACTGATCCGATGGCAGGAGCCAGGTGCTTCTCCTGGTCTCCCATGGGGTGCAGGGCCCAAGCACTTGGGCCATCCTCCACTGCATTCCCTGGCCACAGCAGAGAGCTGGCCTGGAAGAGGGGCAACCGGGACAGAATCCAGGGCCCCAACCGGGACTAGAACCCGGTGTGCCGGCACCGCAAGGCGGAGGATTAGCCTAGTGAGCCGCGGCGCCGGCCTAGAGCTAGGATTCTGCACGCCAGGGTTTAGCAAGTACGGAGGTCAGCCGAGCCTTCCCCCCAGCGTTTAACGCAGGCTTCCCTCCGAGCCTCGCTCTTGTCATCTGAAAAATGGAAGGAGAGGCACTGAGGTAGGCGGGGCTGGGGCAGGAGCCCGTGCCTGCGTGTAACACGCACAGGAGGGCACCGTGTCAGCCCCGGGGCCTGGCCACCAGGGAAGAGCCCCAGCAGCAGTTCCCGCCGCCCCCTGCAGGGGGCGCTGTGTCAGCACCGCTTCCTCCATCGCTGCTGGGCTCCGGTGGGCTCCAGGAAGTGGGTGGGCGGGACAGACAGAGCCGGAGAGTTGGGGTCAGGTTCAGTGGGGCCTGTAACAGCCAAGGTGGACCAGGACTGTCAGCCCCTGCGGGGGTGGAGTCCCCCACCCGCACCGCGTACTGCCCACCAGCTGTGCAGCCCGGGGCAAGGAATGGCCTGCTCTGAGCCTCTTCCTTGTCTGTCTGGTAGGGCCGGCGGCTGCCTCCCAAGGAGGTCGGGTGTGTTGGTCAGTTCTCCACGGCTGGACAGCTGACGCAGGACAGAGTTCCATTCTGCAGCCGGAGGCTGGCAAAGCCCTGGTCCTGCTCACGGCACCTTGGGAAGTGGGCGGGAAGCAGGTGCAATGCAGCCTGGGGCCCAAGCCCGGGGTAGGGGGGACAGAGTTCAGTCCATCTGCCAGGGCTCCCCTCTCACGACCCAGGCCTCCCCATCCCTGGCCAGCGCTGCCACGTGCTAGCCGGGACCAGGTCACACTCGGGCCACGGGGCTGATGGACTAGGGTGCGGGAAGTGCGGGCGGCACTGGGGCTGCATGTTGGGGCCTTCACCGCCTCCCCCTTTCTGTGCGCACGGCCATCCAGGGGAGCCCCGGGCAGACCTCCGCCGCGTCCTGCTGCGGCTCTACCACCCGTATGAGGTTGGAGAGGACCCGGTCCTGTCCCAGCCAGCGACTGTGAACCTGGAGGTAAAGTGGCCCCACCCACCCTTGACCCCTGCTCAGAGCCCCCCCCCACATCAGGGAGCACCCGCACTGGACCCCTGCTCAGAGCCCCCCAGGCCCACCCGCATCAGGGAGCTCCCACCCCCAACCCCTGCTCAGAGCCCCCCCCCCGGCATCAGGGAGCAACTGCGCCCGACCCCTGCTCAGAGCCCCCCAGGCCCACCTGCATCAGGGAGTACCCACCCCCGACCCCTGCTCAGAGCCCCACCCCGGCATCAGGGAGCACCCACCCCCGACCCCTGCTCAGAGCCACCCCCCCGCGCATCAGGGAGCACGCGCGCCCGACCCCTGCTCAGAGCCCCCCAGGCCCACCCGCATCAGGGAGCACCCGCCCCCGACCCCTGCTCAGAGGCCCCCCCGCGCGCGCATCAGGGAGCACCCGCCCCTGACCCCTGCTCAGAGCTCCCTCCCCCGCATCAGGGAGCCCCCCCCCCGCATCAGGGAGCACCTGCCCCCGACCCCTGCTCAGAGCTTCCCCCGCATCAGGGAGCACCCGCGCCCGACCCCTGCTCAGAGCCCCAGGGCCACCCGCATCAGGGACTTGAACCTCGTGGGTGAAAACCTCGGCTGGGCCCTGGGAGGGAGAATTCGCACAGGGAGCACGGGGCTGCCTGCCCGCCCTGCCTCCCGGCCTGGTGGGTTTGCGGGTTGCGGCCACGGGCCTGGGTCTGAGCCTTCTCACTCCTCGTGGTGAAACTCTTCGAACAGAGGACGAAACGGGCGCTCCTGCCGCTTCCTCAAGGACCAACGTGGGCGGCCCAGGCTCGGCGTGCACGTGCCTCCGTGGCCTCGCCTGGGAAATGGGAGCAGGCACGAGGTCCTTAGTGCCCTGGGCGGAGCGGAGGGGCAGCACACAGGGCCTTGCCCTCTCCGGGACCCGCCCCGGCGCTCCCCTAGCTGCAAGGGAGCCTGGGAGCCTGCTTGCGGGGAGGGGGTCCCTGTGGGGCAGGCAGCTCTCAGCGGCTGCCCTCTGCTTACCCGGCCCGGCCTTGGTTTTCCCGTCTGTGAAATGGGCCTTGCAGACCTGCTGTGAGAGTTCTGTGGGGCAGGCCAGGGGCCCCGAGGACGCCCAGTCTGTGGCGTGGCGCCCACTGCCGCACAGCGCAGCCGTGCCCTGCCTCGGTTCTGCCCCTGCAGGCTGTGCTGCGGGGGCTGGGGCCCGTGGAGGCCGTGGAGGAGCGCTCCCTCACAGGGACGTGGGACGTGCACGCGCTGAGCCGCTGGAGCTGGAACACGGAGCCTGGGCGCCGCCAAGGTTTGAGAGCCGCCCCTCCCCCATCCCGGGGTCCCAGCCAGGCCCCGGAGCTGACAGACCTGGTCCCGACCCAGCACCCGCCCCCACACCTCTGTGGCCTCGGGTGCTGCTTTCCCGTTCCGCATCTGCAGCCCCAAAGTCTGCCCCAGCATTCAAGAGGGACTCCGTGTGGGCCTGCACACGCAGGGCTCCACGCAGGCGTGTCTGTCCGTGTGTGTGTGCACGCGTCCACGCCCTGCCCGCACGCCCTGCCCGTGCCCCGAGTGACAGCTCTGACCCTCAAGGGAGTCCCAGGTCCTGACGGGACCCTGTTGACGTCAGCCACTCTGCACCACGCACCGTGCCCTGGGCAGCTTCACGCATCTGGCCCGGCTGGTGATCAGGTGTCCCAGGAAGCCTCCCCTGAGCCCCCAGCTAGGGCAGGGGCCCCCATTGCTCTCCCGACCCCAAGTGTTTCCTCTGTCCTGGGCGCTTCCTCCGTCCATAGCACAGGCTGGACACACAGTGGATGCTAGTGTGGTGGAGGGAGGGTGGATGATGGACGGATGATGGATAGGTTCGGGGGTAGATGGAGGACAGAGGGAGGCAGGAGCCATGGATGGGTAGGTGGGTGGGTGGGTGGGTGGATGGATGGGTGGGTGGGTGGGTGGTGGATGGATGGATGATGGATGGGTGGGTGGATGGGTAGGTGGGTGGGTGGGTGGATGGTGGATGGGTGGAGGGATGGATGATGGGTGGAGGGATGGATGATGGGTGGAGGGATGGATGATGGATGGGTGGGTGGTGGATGGATGGGTGGGTGGTGGATGGAGGACAGGTGAAGTGGGTGGGTGATGGGTGAGCAGGCTTCCTTGCAAAGGCAAAGCCCAAGCCCTGGGGTGTGAGTGCAGAGGCTCCTAGGGAGGGGAAGGGCAGCTTTTCCCAGATGTCTCCATGAGGAAGCTCCCCCAGACCAAGCGCCAGGCACTATGGGAAAACAAGGCACAGGGCTAGGACCAGCCTGTTCACAACACGCATGGCAGGCCGGGCCTCGGGGGACCGTGGCAACGCAAAGGCGCCCTTGTAGCCGAGAGCCATCCTGGTGGAAGCCACGGCACACTGGGGGCTAGGGAATGGGGGGAAGAAGGCAGCACCGAGGGGTGGTGCCGGACAGCCCCCTGTGCTCCCCAGGCCGCCCCGCCTCTCCCCCGAGGCCACCGGGAGGACCCCTGGTCACCGTCCACCCCAAGGAAATCCGGACGTTCTTCGTTCACTTCCGACAGCAGTGAGCCCTGGCAGGTGCGGCGGGCCTGGGGCTGCACCTGGGGACTCCAGGAAGCGGGACAGACCCAGGCAGGGCCAGGCTGGGGCGCTGGGCGGTGGCCAGGACTGTTTGCAGTAGGAGTTCTCTCCTATTTTATAATAAACACGAAACCTGACAGGATCGGGCTCTCCCCCACAGGGAGCCGCCTGCCGCTGCCCTCTGTTCTCAGACATTCTCCGGCCCAGGCTTCTTCCTTGACAGAAGCCAAACCCGGGAGTTTCACCACGTGCAAAGCAAACGACCCACAGCAGGGCCAAAATGCACCTGCCCTCTGGGCCCTGCCAGGTCCCCGGCGGCGGCTGCACACCTGCTGTGTGCGGCTGCTTGTGGTACTCCTGCAAGGGGGCTTGGCTGTGGCCACTGAACAAGCCGGGGTCCCCATGCCAGCCTCCCTCCCTCCCGGGACACCACCTGCCTAGCGGGGATCCGGGCCCACGCAGCAGGGGCACGGGGAGATTCCGCGCCAGCGTTACTAACCGCGACGAAGTGGGAGCTCCAAGGTTAACACCCACGAAACTAAAACATCCGTTCACACGGAAACCTGGGCACCCACATCCACGGCACTGTTCACAGAAGCCAGAAGGAGGAAGCAGGCCAGATGTCCGGGACCAAAGGGCACCTGTCCGTCAGATGGGCTGTCACTCAACCCTCGCAGGCCCTGCTTTTTAGCTGGGAGACATAAAGCAAGCTCCCGTCTGCTGGGTCACTCCCCAGGTGTCCAGGGCTAAGCCAGGCGCTCTGGCCACTGAATGCAGGTCTCCCGGGTGGGTGGCCATCACCACGGCCCCCCAAGGGAGCTGGAGCCGGGGCTGCAACCCCGGGGGCTCTCATCAGTCGAGCTGCCAGCCCCACTGCTCACCACTGCTGAGCTCTGAGGAGGGAAATTCTAAACCTAGGGCGAGGGCCCCTCGGAAGTCTTACACTGAAGGAAGTCAGACACAGGCGGCCACGTGCGGTAGGAGCCCCCTTCAGTCTGGGGAGGGCACAGCAGGCAAACCTAGACAGAAGCAGGTCCCACGGGCTGGGGTGGCAGCTGACAGGGAGTTTGATTTGGGGGTAGCAAAACTGTGGGGGCGACGCTGTGGTGTAACTGGTAAAGCCGCCGCCTGCAGCGCCGGCATCCCATATGGGCGCCGGTTCCAGTCTCGGCTGCTCCACTTCCGGTGCAGCTCTGCTGTGGCCTGGGAAAGCAGTAGAAGATGGCCCAAGTCCTTGGGCCCTGCACCCACATGGGAGACCAGGAGGAAGCTCCTGGCTTCGGGTCAGCTCAGCTCTGGCCATTTTGGCCATCTGGGGAGTGAACCAGCTGATGGAAGACCTCTCTCTCTCTCTCTCTCTCTCTCTCTCTGCCTCTCTGTAGCTCTGCCTTTCAAATAATAAATAAATAAATAAATTTTTTTTTAAAAAGTGAAGAAAAATTTAAAGGGCTCTTATTAAAAAAAAAAACACTTGGGGAATTAGTGGTAATGGTCGCACAGTGTCGCTCCCCCTCTTCGTGGAGGAACGACACTAAGCCCTGCCTAGGCTTCATATCCGAGTCACGGCACCATTATGTCGCTCCCCCTCTTCGTGGAGGAACGACACAGGACCCTGCGCTGTTCTTTCGACTGCTCGGCCCTTCCCGGGTTTGCTGCTGGTTCTTCCCGGGTTGGCTACTGTCCCTTCCACCTCCGTGGAAGGGCAGTTCCCCCTGGCCACATTCCCCACTTCCGCGGGGGAGCGGCACACCGCCGGCCGGCTCTCTCGGGGGCTGCACAGGCGTTCCTTCAGCTAGATGTTCCCCTTAGATGTTCCTGGTGCATGCCGTCTCTCTCCTCCTTTATAGTCCTCCTCCGCCAATCCTAACTCGGCTGCCCACACGCCGAGTACGCTGCTCTCCTCTAATCAGGAGTAGGTCCTACAGTTTATTGGTTGAACTGGAGGCAGCTGCGTAGAAGCTGTTTTCTCCTCTCCCAGCGCCATATTGTGGGAGAGCAGATGCATAGAATAAGTTAATTCCAGTAACTCAGTCTAGTCCGGGTTGCTCCCCACAGCACAGCATTGGAAATATACTGCAAGACACGGGATTGTGCAATTGGAAAGATGACTTGTCGAGTGTGGGGGCTCCATCACGCTGTGGCGCCAGCTCCCGCGCCAGCACCGCCGCAGCCAGCCGGCCTCCGCTGCTGCACCCGGGAAGGCGGCAGGGACGCCTCGGCCCGGTCCCCCACGTGAGAGACTCGGCGGAGCCCCTGGGTCCTGGCTCAGACTGGCCCAGCAGACGGGAGAGTCCAACTCTGCCTTTCAGATAGTAAACCTTTTTGTAAAAAAGAAAAAAAAATCACACCTATGAGATACAAGGAGGGAGGGAGCGTCCCTGGGAGGGACAAAGTAGGAGTCGAACCTCCTGGGGGAGGGGGTTTGGCCCCCGCCGGGCAGCACGTTCTGCGGTTTGGAAAGTGGGGCTCAAGCGGTAGGCTGCCCTGTGGGGTGCAGGGGTCAGCCACTGGCCCAGCCTGGCCCTTGTGGCCATCTGGGGAGCGAACCAGTGGATGGAAGGCCCATGGCCCTCTCTGTAGTATTTTTAGCCGTGTGCGTTGGGGGGAGGGTGATTACGTGTTAGTGTGGAAAACAAGCCATGGAAGACAGCCCGACCTTCTGAAGGTAAAGGCAGGCAGGCTGTTCACAGCTGGTCTGTTGCAGGCGTCTAACCCAGAAAAACCAGGCACGTGTGCAGAGTGTACACGGTCGTGCATGTGCCCTGGTTCATGCTAGTCCTTGGGCCCCTGCACCCATGTGGGAGACCCGGAAGAAGCTCCTGGCTCCTGGCTTTAGATCCGCCCAGCTCTGGCCATTTTGGCCATCTGCGGAGTGAACCAGCAGATGGAAGACCTCTCTTTCTCTCTGTAACTCTGCTTCTCAAATAAATAAATCTTTAAAAAAATTATTTGAGAGGCTGAGTTATGGGGGGGGTGGGGGGGGACGTTTCCATCCAGTGCTGGTTCACTCCCAAAATGGCCGCAACAGTCAAGGTTGAGCCAAGGGCCGGCGCCATGGCTCAATAGGCTAATCGGTGCCGGCACACCGGGTTCTAGTCCTGGTACACCGGGTTCTAGTCCCGGTCAGGGCGCCGGATTCTGTCCCGGTTGCCCCTCTTCCAGGCCAGCTCTCTGCTGTGGCCCGGGAGTGCAGTGGAGGATGGCCCAAGTGCTTGGGCCCTGCACCCCATGGGAGACCAGAAGAGGCACCTGGCTCCTGCCATCGGATCAGCGCAGTGCGCCGGCCACGGCAGCCATTGGAGGGTGAACCAACGGCAAAGGAAGACCTTTCTCTCTGTCTCTCTCTCACTGTCCACTCTGCCTGTCAAAAAAAAAAAAAAAAAAAAAGGTTGAGCCAGGCCAAAGCCGGGAGCCAGGAGCTGCAGCCGTGTCTCCCATGTGGGTGCAGGGGCCCAAGAACTGGGGCCTTTTCTGCTGCTTTGCCAGGTGCATTAGCAGGTGTCGCTCCCCCTCTTCGTGGAGGAACGACACTAAGCCCTGCCTAGGCTTCATATCCGAGTCACGGCACCATTATGTCGCTCCCCGTCTTCGTGGAGGAACGACACAGGACCCTGCGCTGTTCTTTCGTCTGCTCGGCCCTCCCCGGGTTTGCTGCTGGTTCTTCCCGGGTTGGCTACTATCCCTTCCACCTCCGTGGAAGGGCAGTTCCCCCTGGCCACATTCCCCACTTCCGCAGGGGAGCGGCACACCGCCGGCCGGGTTTCTCGGGGGCTGCACAGGTTCCCTTAGATGTTCCCCATAGATGTTCCTGGTGCATGCCGTCTCTCTCCTCCTTTATAGTCCTCCTCCGCCAATCCCAACTCGGCTGCCCACACGCCGAGTACGCTGCTCTCCTCCAATCAGGAGCAAGTCCTACAGTTTATCAGTTGAACTGGAGGCAGCTGTGCGGAAGCTGTTTTCTCCTCTCCCAGCGCCATATTGTGGGAGAGCAGATGCATAGAATAAGTCTTAATTCCAGTAACTCAGTCTAGTCCGGATTGTTCCCCACAAGCAGGGAGCTGGCTTGGAGGTGGGGCAGCCGGGACTCAAACTGGAGCCCACGTGGGTGGCCGGCACTGCAGGCCGAGGCTTAACCCGCTGGGCCCCAGCTCCAGCCCGAGGCAGTTTCCCGGCTCCCCCACTTGGTGGGAACCATTGTTCTCCCTTGTGAGGTGGCCTTGTGAGGTCCCAGCAAGTGCAGAGAACTCCTGGACACCCCACCCCCACAGCCACAGCACCTCCATCGCATTCCTGCCAATCAGGGAGGCTACACAGACGCCGCATGCTCACCTGACGTCTGGCTGACGGGAGGGTCACGTGGCGTCCCACGTTCTGTGGGTTTGGCCACGTCTCCCCCAGCAGTCTCAACCAGGGCAGACCCACCGCCCTCCCCACAGGACCGCCCCTCGTGTCGCCGTGCCCCTGGTCTTGCCCTTCCCAGACCGTGGTCCACCTGAAACCATACAGTAGCTAAGCTGCTCCGGGCTGTGCGAGGCTTGGGGGGCCCGTCTTCACACTGAACACCGTTCCCCTGCGGCCGGCCCGCGGGGGAAGGACAGCGGGGCCACCGTGAGCAAAGCTCTGGAGGCCCACAGCGCCCGCGAGGTTTTGTGCACCGTTTTCCTCGCGTTTGGATAGACACCGAGGGCGGACGGCTGCATGCTGGGTGCGGGTTTTGTGCGAGAAGCTGTCCAAGCGCCGTCCCAAGTGGCTGCAGTTTTGCGCTCCTGCAAGTGAGCGTTGGGTCGGCGGCGGCTCCGGAGGGAGCCCGGCCAGGCGCCCTGGGGCGTGGGGGCTCCTGACACGTTGGGTTATAACCCACTTTAACCGGCAGGAGGGGCCGGGCAGCCAGACGTAAGGGGAGGGGGCTGGCGCCCCGGCTCTCACGTCCTCATCACGCAAGGTCGGGGGCCAGCGCCCTATTAATGGCCTGGGAAAAGCAGTGAAAGACCGGTCAAGCGTCTGGGCCCCTGCTACCCCCGCGGGGGACCCGGCTGTGGCCTGGCCCAGTGCTGGCCGTGGCGGCCATCTGGGGAGTGAACCAGCAGATGGAAGACCTCACTCTCTCCCTCTCTCTCTAACTCTGGTTTTCAAACTATATAAATAAACCTTAAAGAAGAAAATAAACATGTACACCCCCACCCAGGGAACCACAGGCGAGCCCACTCCTGGACCATTCTGGGTGCGCACAGAGGAAAGCCGTATTGGCCAAAGGGCCTGAGGCAAGAACTCGCTGGTAACCGCTCAGGGCCAAGCTGCCAGCACTGACCAGGGAACTGGCCAGGGCCAAGGACGGCCAGAACTGACCAGGGACAACTGACCAGGGCCAAGGACGGCCAGAACTGACCAGGGACAACTGACCAGGGAACTGACCAGGGACAAGGACCGGCCACGGCCAGAGCAGGGCCCAGGGGGAGCCTGCCGCTCACTCGGGACGACCCGGGACCAGCCGCCCAGACAACCCCGGGACGGGGGAAGGGCTGGCACCCGTTTGGACGGCCACACCGGGTGGGCTCCCTCCCGCGCGGCGGAGCCCTGCTCGCCAGCCCCCGGGCTGTCCAGCTCCGACGTCGCGCGGGCCGGACTCCTTTCTGGCCTTGGAAACAGGCACTGGGGCGGTAGAGCCTGCAGCGCCGGCGTCCCGCGTGGGCGCTGGTTCGGGTCCCGGCGCAGCGCCCTGCTCACGGCCCGGGAGAGCAGCGCGGGACGGCCCGCGTGCTCGGGCCCGCACCTGCGCGGGAGACCCGGGCGGAGCTGCCGCAGCACGCGGGGAGCGACCCAGCGGACGGGGGCTCTCTACACCTGCCTCTCGAGTCCGTCTGCATTTTAGGGCGCCTGCTAACGAAGACCAGCGAGGCGCGAGCCTCGGGACCTCCCCGTGCGGAGACCCAGCAGGACGCCCCGGGCGCGCCTCGCGCGTGTCCAGAAACGGACGGAGGCGGACGCTCCCTTAAGTGCCCACGACAAGCGGCGGGAGCGCGGCCGCCCAGCAGGCCACGGAGGCGGCGCGCGCGCGGCCGCGGCGGAACGCGGCGGCGGCGGCGGCCCGTAGGACGTGCGCGCGCCCGCGGCCCGACCGGACCGTAAAGCGGCACGCGGTGTCGTGAAAGCCGCCGCGAGCGCAGAGCGCTGGTTGACGGCCGGGCTCCATTTTGTTCGCCGTTTCTCTGCTCGTAAGTCGCTCGTCTCCGTGGCGTGTGTGAGGAGGAAAGTTGAGACGGGTGGAAGTTTCCCGGAGGCGTGCGGCGCCGGGCTGCCCGCGTAGCGTGTCCGTTCTCTCTCCGCAGCAGACGATGCGGCCCCTGGACGCGGTGGAGCTGGCGGAGCCCGAGGAGGTGGCGGTGCTGCAGCCGGAGGAGGACTTCGAGCAGTTCCTGCTGCCGGTCATCCACGAGATGCGCGAGGACATCGCGGCGCTGCGCCGCGAGCACGGGCGCGCGCCCCTGCGGAACCGCGGCAAGCTGTGGGAGATGGACAATCTGCTCATCCAGATCAAGACGCAGGTGGAGGCGTCGGAGGAGAGCGCCCTGAACCACCTGCCGGGCGCCGGCGGCGCGGCCAGGCCCGACAGGGCCGACGAGAAGGCGCGCGAGGCGGCCAAGATGGCCGAGATGCTGGTGGAGCTGGTGCGGCGGATAGAGCGGAGCGAGTCGTCGTGAGCGCGGCGCGGTGAGGCGGGGCGGGGGCCGGGGCCGCGGGTGGGGGCCGGAAGTGGCGGCCGTGGGGGCCGGGGCCGCGGGTGGGGGCCGGAAGTGGCGGCCGTGGGGGCCGTGGCCGCGGGTGGTGGCCGGAAGTGGCGGCCGTGGGGTCTGGGGCCGCGGGTGGTGACCGGAAGTCGCTCCTCGGGGGCCCGGGGCCGCGGGGTGGTGACCGGAAGTCGCTCCTCGGGGCCCGGGGCCGCGGGTAGTGACCGGAAGTTGCTCCCCGGGGCCCTGGGGTGATGGCCGGAAGTCGCTCCTCGGGGGCCCCGGCCGCGGGTGGTGACCGGAAGTCGCTCCTCGGGGGCCCCGGCCGCGGGGTGGTGACCGGAAGTGGCGGCCGTGGGGCCCGGGGCCGCGGGGTGGTGACCGGAAGTCGCTCCTCGGGGCCCGGGGCCGCGGGTAGTGACCGGAAGTTGCTCCCCGGGGCCCTGGGGTGATGGCCGGAAGTCGCTCCTCGGGGGCCCCGGCCGCGGGTGGTGGGCGGGTGGTGGGCGGGTGGAGCCCGTGGGCGACCCCCGATCCTGCTGGGCGGCGCGCGCCCCTGACGCGGGCTCTCCGTTTGCGTCCTAGGTGTGCAGCCGCGGACGTGGTCGGGTCTGGAGATGGCTGACACCCGGAGAAGCTGAAGCCAGAGCGCCTTCGTTTTTCTCTTTTCCTGTCTACTCTGTCCTCACTTTCGCTCCGTTTCTGCGTGGTCTGCGGTTGTGACCTCAAGACGAGTTTCCGCCTGTGCGGCGTTTCCGTGTCGGGGGAGGTAGCTGTGTTTATTGTTGGGAAAGCGCCCTCGCCCGCGGGGGTGGCGGCCGGGCCGGGCCGTGGGTGGTGGTTCCGAGTGGCGGCTGCCTCGTCGCTCTCGCGAGACCCGCGAGCTCCCTGGAACTTCGGGGCCGCGCGCGGGAGCCCCGGGGTGGGAGTCCTCGGGGGCGGCGGCCGCTGGCCCGGGGGCTGTCACTTCTGTGAGACCAAAGGAGGAGAGATGTATTTTGTAAACGTGAGTTCCCTGGGGTCCTCGGCCGCTGTCCCCCTCTGCGTGTGCGTGGACGACCATCTCCACTCGCTGCCCTGTGCTCGCCGTCGGGGCAGGGGTGGGCGAGGGTGAAGCTGCGTGGGCCCTGCCTGTCCCGCCAGCTCCGCGTGCTGTCCAGCGCCAAGTGTTTCCGTAGCAGACGTGAGCAGTCCTTGAGGTCAGAACCCTACCGTGTTGAGAAATCCCACCGTGTTAATAAAGTATTCATGGCTTGAACACGGGAGCGCGCGTGGTGCGGTCCTACCGTCCCGGGCGGGCGCCGCGGTCCCGGCCCTGCCCTCTGGGAGCCCGAGTCCGCCAGAGCGCGCGTGAGAAGTGCCCCGCCCGGTGCTGTCCGGTAAGTGGTCTGTGAGGAGCCCTCGTGGGTGGCCCGCGTCCTACGGAGGCCGGAAGTGCAAGGTCTCTGGCCCTCAGCGCTCCAGCCCTGGCCGCCTCAGCCCCTGTGGGGCCAGTGCGTGCTCACCGCGCGGGAGCCGACCCCGGGACCCTCCGTGCACGGCTCCCGGGTTAGGACCCGCAGCTGGAGCCCAGTGCCGGTCCGCGGGGCTCCGTGCTTCCTGCTGGCTGGTGGCCGTTAGGTGGTGAGAGTCGAGGGAGAGCGTGGGCGTGCGGGCATTCTCCAGGGCCAAGGAGGAAGCTGCGGGCCCAGGCACCGCTGGGGACGGCCGGCGCTCGCGTCTGTGGGGCGGGAGTGATGGGAGTGGTGGGGCGGGTGCAGCCAGCGGGACGTCTGAGGTGCGGGGAGCGGAGTGAATGGCACCCCCAGACCACGGCCTACGGCCTGACCTGCTTCCCCCCCCCCCCCAGGATCCCGCCTCTGCAGGCCGGGGGCGGTTTTCTTTCTAAATGGTCACAATTTACGTGGGACACAGATGAGCAGGCAGAAGTGGGGCCGCCTCCCTGCTGCAGAGGAGCGCTGTCATGCACGCCCCTGCAAGTTCACCTACAGTCACGGGAAAGGAGTTCCCACACGGTCACTGGGGTGGGCGCCCCGGGGAGTTCCAGCCTCCTGCCGACGGCTCGGTGGGTGGGGGTCCGCCGCTCCAGGGGGCCGGTTGAGCTCCTGCAGGCCTCCGGGTAGTGACCCAGCACACGGGTGCACGCTCCATCTGCCCCTCAAAAACACGAGTGCTGCAGTGCCGAAGTTGTTTTTGAAATGGATGCGCAGGCGGTATCTTCAAAAAGTTGGTGGAAACGTGTATTGGATTTCAGAAACTTCACACCAAAATAATTGTCTACACACTTTTTGAGGCTTGCAGTCAGCTCTGTAATGCAGTACGTGAAGACACCCTGTTAGACCGGCGGCCCACGTGAGTGCTGGTGTTGAGTCCCGGCTGCTCCACTTCATCCTGGGAGCGCGTCGGAGGGCGGCCGGAGTGCTGGCTGCCTGCCGTCCATGTGGGAGGCCCAGATGGAGCCCCTGGCGGCCATTTGGGGGGTGAACTAGCGATGGAAGACCTCTGTCTCTGATTCTGCCTTTCAGATATTTTTAAAAATTGAAGATACACAAGAAAAACTGCTTAGTACATATTGGGGCTGGTGTGACACTGGGCTAAGCCTCTGCCGGTAAGGAGTGCTGGTTTGAGTCCCGGCTGCTCCACTGCCGCCTATCCAGCTCCCTGCTAATGCCGCCGGGGAAGCAGCAGACGATGGCCAAAGTGGTAGGGCCCGGCACCCACGTGGGAGAGCCGTGTGGAGCTCCTGGCTTTGCGCTGGCCCGTGCTGCTGCCATTTGGGGAGTGAGCCAGCTGAGGAAGATACTCTACCTTTCAAAACTTGAGAGGCAGAGTGAGGAAGGCATCTTCCACCCGCGGGTTCACTCCCGAAACAGCCACGTGGCCGGGTACCTGGCACTCGTCCCCTGGCGAGGGCCAGATGCTTGGGCCATCTCCAGTGTCCCCAGGCACACTGCAGGGAGCCGGGTCGGAGGCAGAGCGGTGGGACTCGCCCCTGCGCCCTCAGGGGAGGCTGGCGGTGCAGGCAGCAGCTGGAAGTCGGGCTCACGTTCGTTCTTTCTCGTCACAGCTTGGAGTCTCCCTGTCTAGATTCCACGTGCGTGTGTTAGGGCTGCCTGATGGTCCTCGTGCAGTGACTCGGGCCAGACTTGAAACTTGTCACAAGTCCCACAAACCCCTTTGTCCTGGCGATCCAGTCACACGTGCCCACCTGTAGACTTCATCCTGCGGCTTGCTAGCCAATCAGAGCGGCAGTCGCATCTTTGTGAGCCAAGAATGGGATGAGTCGGTCTGAGCGCCAGCCTTTCATGAAGCTCTGTCAGAGTCGCCAAATTACAGACCCGGGGCCGGCGCTGTGGCAGAGCAGGTGCAGCCGCCGCCTGTGGCGCTGGCATCCCGTAGGTTCGAGTCCCGGCTGCTCCACTTCGGGTCCAGCTCTGCTGTGGCCTGGGAAAGCAGTGGAGGATGGCCCAAGTGCTTGGGCCCTGCACCTGCGTGGGAGACCCACAGGAAGCTCCTGGACCCTGGAGCAGAGACCAGGGACGGCCTTAGCTGCGTTGCGCTCCGGGTCTGGGGACTGCAGTGACAGCCCAGGCTCAGCCCAAGTGCAGGCCGCGTGGGTCCCTCCCTCCCTGCCTGGGGGTCGGATGACAGCATGGCCTTGCCGCAGACCCGGCCCTGGCCACCTCCCCTCCCAGGCAGCCGGTCATCTTCCCGACGCAGTAGGGGGTTCCTTGCTCTGGGTACATCTATAGCCGCCTGGGCCGGCTTCATTGCTGCAGCCGGAGGCAGCCGATGGCCGAGTGCCTGCGCCCCCGCCACCCACGCGGGAGGCCCGGAGTTCTGGCTGCGGGGCAGGCCCCGGAAAACGAGCCAGCGACGGAGGATCTTAAAAGTGTGGCCCGCGGCCGGCGCCGCGGCTCACTAGGCTAATCCTCTGCCTTGCGGTGCCAGCACACTGGGTTCTAGTCCCGGTCGGGGCGCCGGATTCTGTCCCGGCTGCCCCTCTTCCAGGCCAGCCCTCTGCTGTGGCCCGGGAGTGCAGTGGAGGATGGCCCAGGTGCTTGGGCCCTGCACCCCATGGGGGACCAGGAGAAGCACCTGGCTCCTGCCTTCAGATCAGCGCAGTGCGCCGGCCGCGGCGGCCATTGGAGGGTGAACCAACGGCAAAGGAAGACCTTTCTCTCTGTCTCTCACTGTCCACTCTGCCTGTCAAAAAAAAAAAAAAGTGTGGCCCGGGAGGGCGCGCCGCAGAGCCGGGCCCCCCGCGGGCCTGTGCGGGAGACGCGTCCACCGTCAGTGTCCCTTCTGGGGGTCCAGGCGCAGCCCTCTCTTCCCCTAAAAAACCACGTGCAACTCGGGGTAAGACCCCAGCCGCGAGCTCCCGCCCCGCCCAGGCCGCCCACGCACCCGGGAGCCCCGCAACCTGAGGGAATCCAGGCACGCAGACGCGGCTACGCAACTGCGCCTGCGCGACCCCGGAGGCCGTGGGGGCGTGGCCGTAAAGGAGTCCTGGTCTGTCGTGAAAGGGGGCAGCACGGCGCTGGTGGACGGCCCCGGGAGCCATGTTTGCGGTGGGCGTCTGCGTTTCAAGGGGAGGTTTTAGGGAGTGAAGTTTTACTCAAACACTGGGCGGAGGCCGCTCGCCGGGGGGCCGGCCCCCTAAACGAAGGGCGCGGTGCGCGCCGGACCCCTCCAACCCCTGCACCGCAGCGGCGCCCCTCGGACAGACCCCTAGTCACGCCGGCCGCACGGGCCCCCAGGCTCCGGCCCCTGCCAGGCCTGCAGCGCTTGAGCGTGTCCTTGGCGGCCCGCCCCGCCCCGAGAGGGCCACTCGTGCTGCCCGCCCAAGGCCGCAGTGACCAGGGAGGACGCGGAGCTGCTCGGGCCCAGGAGCTCCAGCCGGGCCTCCCACGTGGGCGGCGGGGTCCGCCGCCTTCCCGGGCCGTTAGCGGGGAGCCGGCCGGAAGTGGAGCAGCCGGGACTCGAACCCGCGCTGCTGCAGGGACGCAGAACCCGGTGCTCCGCAACGCTGCCTCAGCCCACCCTCCTCCATGCTCTGTTCCCCACCCAGCGCAGCCCAGGACCCAGCCCCTGGTCCCTCGGGCCACAGCACACCCCACCCTCTCCCGGGCTCCTGGGTCCCCCGATAAACCTCTCCGCCACCCAAGCTGCCCCGAGCGCCGTGCCTCGGCCTCTGTCGGTCGCCTCCCACGCAGCGTGGGCGCAAAGCGGGCCTCCTGCACACCCACAGCGCCCGGCAAGGCTGCGGGCCGCGGCCAAAGCCTTGGACGAAAGGGCCCTGCGGGGCTGTTGCGCCCCAGCCGGCTACCGCCAGGCCCGGCGTCCCTCCCAGGCGAGGGGCCGGGCTGAGACCAGAAGGTGGGCTCCTGAACCCGCCGTCCGGGAGCTCCACTTTCACCCTCTCCTGCGCCAACCTTGAACAGTGTCGCCGGGGCCTGCTGTGACTACACTCGGATGCCGGCTCACTGTAGATAATGTGCCGGTCATTTTGGTCTTCCAAGACTGCATTAAAGGATTGACCCGGGGCCAGCGCTGTGGCGCAGTGGGCTAAAGCCCCGGCCTACAGCGCTGGCATCCATCCCACATGGGCACCGGTTCAAGTCCAAGCTGCTCCACTTCCGATCCAGCTCCCTGCTATGGTCTGGGAAAGCAGTGGAGGACGGCCCAGGTGCTCGGGCCCCTGCACCCGCGTGGGAGACCCGGAGGAAGCTCCTGGCTCCTGGCTGCAGCGTGGCCATTGTGGCCATTTGGGAAGTGAACCAGCGGATGTAAGATCTCTCCCTCCCTCCCCGCACTTCGCCAGGAGTTTCCTGCAGCTCACTGACTGCAAGAAGGGCGTTGGCCACGTGAGTTCACTGTTCTCTCCACGGAGTCTGGATCCCGGCTCAGGTGTCAAAGACAGGCAAATCCCACGCTAATCAGCAGGGTAAGGACAGTCGCAACAGGGACGGATCCAGTCTGAACTCCGCTTCGCCAGAACAACGGCTGGGGAGAGAGACCCTGGAGGAAGCACCAGGGCGTCTGACCCACCGGCCAGCTGCCCTTGTCCCAGGAAGGGGGAGGCTGCGGGTGGCAGGGAGCGGTTCCAACCGCGAGCTTTATGGAGTAACCGAGAGGGGACCCCGGGCCTGCCTGCCCCGGCCAGGTTTTGTTTTTCTAAGATCTGTTTAGTTATTTGAAAGGCAGAAAGAGGAAGATGGCCCACCCACTGGGGTCACTCTCCAGATGCCCACAGGGACGGCTGGATCAGGCCAGAGCCAGGAACCAGAGTCTGCATCTGGCTAACGGCTTTCAGCAACCAAGACCACGCCGAGCCAAAGTTCACCGGGGCGCGGCCTCAGAGGGGAGGAGCCCGTGCTCCGGGGTGGGGCTGGGGTTTTACGGGGGGGGGGGGGGGGGGGGATGAGGGAGCCGAGTTGGAGTGGCTGAACGAAGGGACGCGGATGGGGCTGGAGCAGCGGAGAGGACAGGGTGTCCCTGACCACAGGGTCCCGGGCTGCCTGCTTTGTGACGGGGCAGTGATGGGGAGGGACAGGAGCACAGGGGGTCTCAGCTCTGATTTGCAGCTGGGACCAACTGTGGGCACGGGGAGGCTCGCCAGGAGCGCGGCGCCTCTGTGTGTGTGTTCCTGACGCCAGGGGAGAGTGGGGAGACGTCTCAGACCCAAGTGGATCCAGGACTCACATCTGGGTCTTCCACGTGGGTGGTAGGGACCCAAGGACCTGGGCGTTCATCTGCTGCCTTCCCAAGCGCACCAGCAGGGAGCTGGGTTGGAAGTGGAGGAGCCGGGACCCTCACTGGCGCTCTGAACTCTGATACGGCACGAGGACGACCCAAGCAGCAGCTTAACCGCCACCCCCCCTGCCGTGACCAAGCTTCGGCTGAAGCAAACGGTGGCAGCACAGAGCTTTGTCAGCAAACATGTTAGGCAGACCGGAGTCATCCCTGGGGTGTAGCCATAAGTGGCTGGAAGCCAGGTGAGAGAGAGGGAGAGGGAGAGAGAGAGAGAGAGAGAAGCCCGTCGCAGCCTACAAACCCGAGGGGCTCAGACCCCAGCGCGGCCGCCTCTGCAGGGCTCACTCTGCCCCGTGTTCTCCGTCTTCTCCATGCACTTCCGGCCTTCCACGCCCCACCTGTGCCCCTCACAGTCCAGGAACACGAGACAGGAGCCCGGCGGGGAGATCACATGGGAGCCGCAGCCCTCACAGCCACCGGGTGCCCAGCAGGCCAGGGCCTCTGCTTCCCGGTCCAGCCTCCTGCGCGTGTGCCGCCGGGAGTGCCCGGGTCCCTGGGCTCTGTGGAGCGGGGCTGTCACTGGACAAGGCCCGGTTTTCCGGTGTCGCAGGGTCGGCACGCTTTGTTCTGCAAAGAGCTAGACTGCAAATATTTTAGGTTGTGTGGGCCACGCACCGTCTCTGTCGCACAGTCCTGTCCCTATATTATTTCAGACATTACACCTGTGAGGGGCAGCCGGGGTGGGGGTGGGGGTGGGGGCTGCCCTCAGCCCTGGTTCTCACGCCTGTGCTTGCTCCCCACGCCGGCCCTTGTCCCCTGCACTCCGTCTCTGCGTCTGAATATACCCGTGCTAGCGACTAAGCTCTGGTGCACCCAGACCCCAAACCAGCCCATCCTCCGCGAGGCCCCTGCTCTCTAGGCGACGGCTGCCGCGGGAGGGTTTGGAAGACACCCCTCCTCCGTCTCCACTCTCTGGCACTGCACCTGTTTGCGATGGTATGTTAGAGTGCAAAATGGAGATGATCCAGGTGGGCCCGCTCCAGGCTCCTGGCTGACATAAAACGGGAGTGCTGGACAGACGTGGTGTCGGCCGAGGCCTGGCTTCGGGCTCATCAAAGGCTCCGGGCTGCAGCCTCCCTGGTACGTGGACTGAGGGAGCTGCCTGCAGATCTCCCGACCTTCCCACGCCCCCGCGACCCCAGCTCCTGACACATTCACCGTGGGGACCGGTGGGGACCGGTTTGCAGCACAGGAAACCTGGGGAGACACCAGCTTTCAGACCACAGCAAACCCAAGCCCCTGGGAGTGGGGGAGGGGATGCCAGGGGAGGGGGAGGGGCAGCTGACCCTGCCTGCAGGCTTTGAGGTGGGAGTCCCTGTGCCTCCACATTGAGGGATAGACAAGCCTACACACAACGACACATGCGTGCTGCATAGACATGCGCTGGAAACTTCGCGAGAAACGGCATTCAGGGGCTGGCGTCGTGGGCAGTGGGTGAAGCGCTGGCCCCAGCATGCCGAGGGTCCAAGCACGGGTTCCAGTCCCAGCTGCCCCCACTTCAGGCTCAGCTCCCTAATGCGCCTGGGAAATCAGGGGAAGATGGCCTAAGTGCTTGGGCCCCTGCACCCACGTGGGAGACCTGGATGGAGCTCCTGGCTCCTGGCTGGGGCCTGGCCCAGCCCTGGCCGTTGTGGCCATCTGGGGAGTGAAGCAGCGGATGGCCCTAGTCTCTCCCTATCATCCTGCATATCAAACAAATTTAAAAAATTAAAGCAACATTTACTGAGCTCCTGCTGTGGGCCAGGCACAGTGGGGGCTGCGGGAAACAGAACCAAGTACCCGCCTGGCCGTGGTCTTCCGGAGGTCTGTGGTCTTCCGGAGGTCTGCGGTCCGCGACGCGTGCCCTAGGAATCAGCCCGCAGGCCTGCGCAGCACCCGCAGCGGCCAGGGCGCTGAGGCAGACCCCCGCCCAAGGAAAAACTTCCCCTCCAGACCCAAGGGGTCTAGGGTAGGGTGCACTGCGAATGCGCATGCGCGCGCAGGTCGGGCAGGGGGACCCCCCGCAGGCTGCAGGGTGGGAAAGGACCCATGGCTGCAGAAAGTCCGAGGATCTCTGGCTGACGGTGTCACCCGCGACCGCGGCCGGACGGCGACACCGCACCCGGGCGCAGCCTTGCGGGGCGGGAAGGGCGGCTCCGCGCCTGGCCTGCGGGTCCTCGGAGCGGCGGGATCTGCAATGCCGCCTTGCGAGGTGGTCCCTGCGCGGGGAGGCGGATGCGGGGAGGCTCCCGAGGTCGGAGCGCCGCGGGTGCCCAGGTGCGGCGGCCCGTGTGCTCGGTCTCCCTCCCCGACTGCGGGACTGTGACGCGGACCTGGGTCGGGGTTCGCACCGTGGGCGCGGGGACGGATCTCGCCCAGCAGAGGTGGGGTGACGAAGCCCTCGGCACGACGGAGGTTTCTCCAGCGCGGGTGGGCTGTTTTCCCTTTGCGAAGGCCTCCGAAGCCTGCAGCCCAGGGGCAGGTTTGAGTGGAGACGGCTGTGTGGGATATACGCAGGTGTAGCAGCGGGGGTGTCCCGGCAGGTGCACCCGCCAGGGCAGGGGTGAGAGGGCGTGGCCCCGACGCAGACGCATGGGGGTTCTCAGCGGAATGGCAGGGAGGGGGAGGCGTGATCGTGGGGTCTTCGCGCTGCGTGTCCATGCTGCTCCCCCTGGAGT
This sequence comes from Oryctolagus cuniculus, assembly GCF_051225735.1. NCBI lineage: Eukaryota > Metazoa > Chordata > Mammalia > Lagomorpha > Leporidae > Oryctolagus > Oryctolagus cuniculus. Next base: position 3,500,220 of record NC_142868.1, on the reverse strand, counting down.
CGGCTGTGCTGCAGTGTTGTGAGGACCTGATGCCCAGGGGTAGGTTTTGGTGCGTTCAGAGTGGTCAGCTCATTTGTATGTTTTATGGGAAACGTGGTTTTTATTTGTGTGTGTGTGTTCTGTTTTGTTTTGTTTTTAAAACGAAATACCAGCGGCCAAGGACGTCACACCTCGTGGCCCCGGCTGGCTCTGTCCCGGCCCCTGGAGCAGTGCTAGACAAGCGCACAGGCGCCGGAGCCCCGGGAGTCTTTGGGAAACGCAGCCCCCAGCCTGCGGTTAAGGACCCAGTGCCCAGGTACCAAGGCCCTCAGCGGTTAGGGGTGCTTGGCAGCAAACCGCTGAGAGGCAGAACGGGAGCCCCGGGGAGGTCTGAGCAGGCGACCGCCGCTCCCCTGCGGTTGAGGGAACCGGAGCTGTGGCTGCGGCTGCTGTTCACTGCTGTGGTGCGCAGAGGGACGTGCGCCTGGCCTGGCTCTCCTGTACAGATGCACCTGCTGACCTCGGCCACCTGCCCCTTCTTTATTGGCATTAGGAGGGTGAGGGTATGTTTTTCAAAAAAATACTTATTAGAAAGAGAGGGAGAGACAGAGAGAGAGGTCTTCCATCTGTTAGTCACTCCCCACATGGCCGCAACACCAGGGCTGGGCCAGGCTGAAGCCAGGAGTTTCATCTGGGCTCCCCCATGGCTGGCAGGGACCCAAACACATGGGCCCTCTCCCGCTGCCTTTCCCAGGCCATCAACAGGGGTCTGGATTGGAGATGGAGGAGCCGGGCTATGAACTGGCACCCACGTGGGATGCCGGCATCCAGATGGCGGCACTGCCGGCTGAACCACAGCGCCAGCCCCAGGGGGAGGCTACCTTGGGCCGCGGCTTAACCCGTGAAGGACCCAGAGCCAGCACAGCTGGGCTCTCCAAGACTGAGGCCTGAGGCCCGCACCCCCCCTCCGGGAGCTCCAGCCTCTGCCGCCCCCCCCAGACCAGAGGAGGGGGACACGGGGGCATTCCTTGGGGTTCCCTGTCTCCGAGTGGGTGTCTGTGAAGGCAAGGGCGCTTCCAGTGAAACACATTTCCTTTTTATTTTTTAAGATTTATCTGTTTATTTGAGAGAGTTACAGAGAGAGATGCCCGTGGGACACCTGTGTTCCGGACCAGGGGGCCTGGGGTCAAGTTCGGGCGCCTCTCTCCGCTCCACATTCCTGCCTGGCTCAGGTAGTTGGGTCCTCGCCACCCTCGTGGGAGCCCTGGGTTGAGTTCCATCAGAAGCTGGGAGAGAGGCCGGGAACGCGTTCTCCCTCCACGGCCCCACGAAGGCACCGGCTCCGCCGACCCCTGGAGCTGGGTGCTGGCCTCCAGGCTTGGGCCAGACCGCTGCGGCCCTCTAGGGAAGCAGCCCTGGCTGCAGGGGGGCTTGGACAAAAGGGTTGGCAGTGCCCGCCCCGGGTCTGGGTCTCCAGGAGCCACGGGCTTAGGGCGATGCAGCCCCCACCCTCGTAGCTATAAGGCCCGTAACCCCTGACCCTCAGGCCCGAGGAACCCACTTCCTCTAGCCTCTGCACCTCCTCCTTCATCAAATATTTGTCTGACACATTATGGGGGGCAGGGACCAGTGTGGAGGAGGCCGTGTCTGCGCAGGAGTGCGAGCTGGCCTGTTTACCCACCTCCTCCCTCTGGGTCTCCACTCCCCTTCTGCAAAGCCCCGAGGTTGCCACAGCCGGTATAGGCGAGGCCGCTCCTCTTCCCACACCTTCCCTCCTTCCAGCTCCCGGAGGGTGGAGGCTCCGCCAGCTCTCAGGGGCACAGGCACTGGGGGCGCCGGAGGGGGGGCGTTTCCTTGCTCTGCGGCCTCCGCCCTGGCCTCCCGGCCTCCAGCCTCAGCCTCCCCCGTCTCATACCAGCTGTCCAGTGGGGCCTCCAAAGGGCCAATGTGACCCCGTGTCCCCCAGCGTAGGACCTGAGACCGCTGGCTTTTTGTTCTGATGCGTGCATTTGAAAGGCAGAGTTATAGAGAGGGAGGAGAGAGAGAGATTCCACTCACTTGTTCACTCCCCAACTGCTCACAGCCAGGCCGAGCCAAGAGCTCAGAACTCCATCCGGGTCTCCCACATGGACGTGTTAGGCAGGAAGTTAGGTATGAGCTTATGTGTGTGTGACAAAGGCCTCCGGAGAGGAGAAGACTTCTACGTCCAGCATCTGCATCTACATCTCAAAGTCATCCTGATGGTGTTTCAGGGGCAGCCCGGTATTCACATCCTGCCCTGCCCTGCCCCCTCCTACCTGATAACCTGCCAGGTGGGGTCCCCACCCCTTCTGCCTGACAAACCTTCCACAACCTCCCAGGTGCAGCCCAGTATCTGCATGTCAAACACCCTGCTCCCGATCCCCATTCTCCAGGGGGTCCTGCTCACCCTTCCTCTGAACCCAGGATGGCGCCAGCTAGGCTTCCTCCTGTCTGATACCTTCAAGGGAAAACTCAGATAGGAGCTTCTTAGTATCTACAGCCATAAAATCCTTTGTTTCAGGAGGAGATGTGTGAAGACAAAGACCCATCTCCTTAAAAATCCCTGGCCTCAACCGGACTGCGCGCTCAGCCCTCTGCCTCCATGCTGAGCCGCCCGCCTGGTCTGGCCAGGTGTACTCTCTCCACTCAACCATGCAACCTCGCTCCTTCCCCCCCACCCACCCAGTCTCTCAGGCTCTGTCTGGAGAGGTGCCCATCCATCCTTACGGATGTCCCTGCCCTAATAAACCTTGCTATTTTACCTCCCACTACTCTCTGTCTCACACCTGAATTCCTTCTTGCGTGAAGACAAGAACCCTGCAATTTCTCTGGTAACAGACGCAGTGGCCCCAGCACTTGGGCCGTCCTCTGCTGCTTTCCCAGGTGCGTTAGCAGGGAGCTGGACCAGAAGAGGAGCAGCCGGGCCTCCAACCAGAGCTCCAATATGGGATGGTGTCGTACCCACTGCTCCTCAGTGCCGGCCCCCAGAGCTCTGGTGCAGGGCCAGGCCCGCAGGAGGGGCTCCAAGATGGGGTCCCCACAAACCCCTGCACTGCGCTCTCTGCGCCCCCTCCAAGTACTGCTCCCAGCCAGCGCGCCACTCCTCCCCTCCCAGCCCGGGGAGGCAGACGGGCTGCAGGTGTCCTGGTGCCGGGCTCTGGGCCCCTGCCGACCTGGGGCCACCCCCGCGGGCCTTCAGTCTGCACAGCCTGGTGTGGGCGACCACAGAGGGCAGAGACGCTTCCTAGGAGCTGTCCCCTCTGCACGCGGGTCACCATGAGGTCAGCCCTGCAGGCCAGGCCTGGCCTGTTCTGCACCCAGCACCTTGCGGTTTTCTCGAGAAACTCCTGACGCTCCCTGGGGCGTGTCTCCTGCCCGCCCGCCCCCTGGCACCGCGGTGGCCTCGGCAGAAGCAGGAAGGGACGCCTGCCTTTGCCGACCAGCCCCCTGTGCCCTGGTTAATTTGAGGGCACCTTTCCGCTGCAGGTCACCCTGGCCTTGAGGCGGGTGAGGCTGGGCCACGGACAGTGCCAGCGGGCAAGGGAGCCTGGCGCGCACGGTGGCGGGCGGCAGGCCCTGCAGGGGTGAAGGGTGGCCTGCTCGGCTCCCAGCCGCTGTGCCTGTGGCCTGTGCTGCAGCCACGTTAGTAGGTGGCTGTGGGGAGCTCAGACCGGAGCGCTGGGGCTAAGGATAGGAGGGCGTGGCCTTCCCAGTTCCCTGCTGCGTGTGCCCTGGGACCCGGGCTGTTACCGGAGAAATTGCAGGGTTCTTGTCTTCACGCAAGAAAGAATTCAGGCGTGAGACAGAGAGTAGTGGGAGGTAAAATAGCAAGGTTTATTAGGGCAGGGACATCCGTAAGGATGGATGGGCACCCCTCCAGACAGAGCCTGAGAGACTGGGTGGGGGGGAAGGAGCGAGGTTACATGTTGGAGTACACATGAGTGGAGTACACCTGGCCAGACCAGGCGGGCGGCTCAGCAGAGAGGCAGAGGGCTGAGTGCCCGCGCAGTCCGGTTGAGGGGTGGGGGGTAAGGAGATGGGTCTTGCTTCCCCACCTCTGCTCCTCTAGGGACAAAGGGCTTTTTGGATGTAAATAGAAAAACTTCTCTCTTGCAGGTCTGAAACAAAGGACTTTATGGATGCAAATGTTATCAGACTGGAGGAAGGGTGGGCAGGACCCCCTAGAGAATGGGGATCCGGAGCAGGGCGTTTGAAATGCAGATACTGGGCTGCACCTGGGAGGTTGTGGAAGGTTTGTCAGGCAGAAGGGGCGGGGACCCCACCTGGCCGGTTATCAGGTAGGAGGGGGCAGGACAGGATGCGAATACCGGCAGGATGACTTTGAGATGCAGATGCTGGACACAGATGTCTTCTCTCTAGGCCTTCATGTCACACACACATACGCTCATAACTGACTTCCTACTAACAGGGCGACAGGTGACCCCGCGCTAGCTGGGGATGGGAAGGGTTTTCAGTCTCCTTTGGGGAGGAGCTGGCTCTACGGATGCCCAGGAGGGGGCGTTCCCTGGGAGAGGCCGCTGGGCCCCGCCCGCGGGCATTCGACCAGACGTCCCAACCGTGAAATCTCGGCGGGAGACTGGGGGGCCGCGTGGCCTCTCGCGACACGGTGGAGAAAACGCCTCTGAGAAGCGCCTTGTTTCAGGCGCGGGCACTGTAGAATCGGAATCAAAACGGAGCGAGTGTGGCCAAAAGCTGATTGCGGACCTCTCGCTCCTGGACGTACCAGCTCTGCTCCCTAACGGCCAAGGGTGGAGCTTGTGACACTCTGTGGGCCCAAATTCCCAGGAGTAGGTTGACAGAAATGCGTCCTCACTGCTATCCTACAGCCACAGCTTGGATCTTACTGGGTTTGTAGTGGGTAACGAACCTTACAACCGTATCTGGTTTTCCTTTTATTGGTCACTGCACACCAGGGCTCCGGTGTGAAACTGGGAGCCCCAGTGGACAGAGCACTAAAAAGCTGTGTGACCCGCCGCCGGGGGCGCACTCTGGTGGGGAGCGTCGGCCCCGAGCGGTGGCCGGTCCCCATCGCTTACCTTGCCTCTCATTTGCAATGAAGCTCATGCGTGACTGTCACTTGGTTTTGTAATATTCCATTTTAGCTGACAAGTGGATGCATCAGGCACCTGCCAGGAACAGTCTGGCTCCTCCCCCAACCAGCAGCCCCTCGGGGCTGCGTGCAGGGGCCTGGGGTGGGGGGCAGCTGTGCTAGAGGGGGCGACCGCTTTTAGCATCAGAGAAATTGGCTCTGGACAGCACAGCGGCTCCCTGGGAAGTGCAGCCCAGCCCCCACTCTGGAGTTGGCGGGCTGTGTCCCTCCAACAGGGCTGCCCCCCACCTTAGCGTTTGTGTGACCTTCCCCCATGACTGGGCTGCCCGGGAGCTGGCTGGAACGGTGGCAGCACCTGCCCCGCCCTCACAGGGACTGGCCAGGGCGGCTCTTGCCCCAGCAGGCCACGGGGGTCCTCCAGCTTGGGGAACCCTGGGCAGAGGCAGGGTGTCCAGTCCCGGGGGCGGGCGGCTGTGCTGTGTGTTAGGCTGCCCGGCCTCCTAGGCAGTTCAGGGAGCTCACCTGGAGGCCTGAGTTCTGGAAGAGGCTGGGACATTGCGGGAAGAGCACGTGGGGCAGGGGGCGTGAGGGTCCGTGGTGCCCACAGCTGGCCCCTGGACGTGGCGGGGTGACAGTGGGCAGCAGGGCGTCACCGTGCGGGCTCCCACCTCTCCTCTAACAGGGCTCACAAGGAAGTGTGCCTACAGGGAGAATCCTGGATCCGCGCAGGTCCGAGCCAGCTCCCCCACAGGACGCGGGTCCCACGGCTGCCCCGGCTACAGACCAGGCCGGTCTGGGGAACAACCTGGACCTCTCCCCACTGCTGCCCCGCGGAACTGCCTGTGTGCGAAACACCCTGTCTCACCAGGTCTCCAGCTGCTCCAGCCCATCGCCCACCGCCCACCTCCCTTGATCCAAGTTCCCTATAAAACCCCAGCCCTCCTCCGAGACAGCCCCCAGCGGTGCCTCCGTCACTTTATCCTCACATCTGCCCCCAAAGCGGGGGAGGGGCACTGCATCCGGCCCCACCCCCTTCCTCACGGAACAGAACCACACTGCAGCCACCTAACGGCCTGAGCCAGGGGCCACGTGCGCTGCCAGCTCTCCTGGGGCCCCGGGGCGCCGCCTCAGCCCTGCCTGGGCTCTCTCTCCGTTCCGACCACCTCCTCTCTTCCTGTCCTAAGCGGTAAGTCCGGCCTTCTCCGGATCCGTGGACCTGGGCCCGCTCTGATCGGCGGGGACACTGGGGACTCCTCCTGGGTGTCGTTCCCTTCGGCTGGGAGCCGCCTGGGGGGGATCTCACTCTGTCTCTGCTCCTGCTTCCTCCTCTCCCAGCGCCCCTCACACTCTCCTCCTTGGCTGCTGTCTCAGGGTGTGAGCATAGCTCGGACACTGGACGCTGGACGCTGGCCTTGGGCCTGGCGACGGCGCTCCCGGCTCCCGCATCGGCAGTGAGAGGCGTCTCTCGGCCGCGCTGCCCCTGCGGGACTGGGTGCCCCTCTGCGGTCTGCTGCCTCTGTGGCAACCTCTTTGCCTGGGTGATCCCTTTCTACGTCCAGGAACGTCTGGTTCCCACGGCCTGTAGGGTCTCCCCCGCTCCCTTCAACCCCTGGACTCATCAAGCCTCAGGGCTCAGCCCCAGGACAAACCTGGGTACCAATCACAGCGGCCCGGGAACATCCACGTTCTGCGAGGTCGTGGTGACTACGGCCACCGCACGGGCACGTGGCCCGAAATCCCCTGCGTCCAGCCTGTCTTGGCAGCTCGTGCCGCACCCACCCAACACTTGGGGCCAGGGCCCCTGGCAGGCCCTGCCGTGACTCGCACCCCATCCCCGAGCCCCCCTTAACTTCGACACGAAGGAGGCTGCCCCTCCTCCTCACCCTGCACCCCCGACTCCGTCACAAAACACACCCAACACTGGAGTACGGGAAGGGGCTTATTGGGAAAGCCCAGCAGGCCAGAGGGAAGGGGCGAGGAAGGAAAAGAGGGAGGAGAGTGTAAGAGAGGAGCGAGAGGGCCGGCGCACTGCGGCTCACTAGGCTAATCCTCCGCCTTGTGGCGCCGGCACACCGGGTTCTAGTCTCGGTCGGGGTGCCGGATTCTGTCCCAGTTGCCCCTCTTCCAGGCCAGCTCTCTGCTGTGGCCAGGGAGGGCAGTGGAGGATGGCCCAAGTGCTTGGGCCCTGCACCCCATGGGAGACCAGGAGAAGCACCTGGCTCCTGCCTACGGATCAGCGCGGTGCGCCGGCTACAGCGGCCATTGGGAGGGTGAACCAACGGCAAAGGAAGACCTTTCTCTCTGTCTCTCTCACTGTCCACTCTGCCTGGCAAAAAAAAAAAAAAAAGAGAGAGAGAGAGGAGCGAGGAGGAGAGAAGAGAGAGAAGGAGAGGAGCAGAGAAAGGGGGGAGGGGGAGGGGGGAACGAGAGAGAAGCACACCACGTGTTCAGGATCGGGTCCTTTTAAAACTTTGCTGGAGCTATTAGGATGGGGGTGGAGCTGACACAAGAGGTTGGGGGGGGCCTAGAGGCTAGGCTGATGTCAGGGTGTAGACCGCAGCCTTTTCCTGACAGTGACCGCCGTCGGCGCAAGGGGCCTTCCCCTGGGAAGGCAGCCAGGGACGGCATGGCCTGTGGGGAGCAATCCGGACTAGACTAAGTTACTCGAATTAGGACTTATTCTATGCATCTGCTCTCCCACAATATGGCGCTGGGAGAGAAGTAAACAGCTTCCGCACAGCTGCCTCCAGTTCAACCAATTAACTGTAGGACTTGCTCCTGATTGGAGAGCAGCGTACTCAGCCGAGTTGGGATTGGCGGAGGAGGACTATAAAGGAGGAGAGAGACGGCATGCACCAGGAACATCTATGGGGAACATCTAAGGGAACCCGTGCAGCCCCCCAGAGAGCCGGCCGGCGGTGTGCCGCTCCCCTGCGGAAGTGGGGAATGCGGCCAGGGGGAACTGCCCTTCCACGGAGGTGGAAGGGATAGTAGCCAACCCGGGAAGAACCAGCAGCAAACCCGGGGAGGGCCGAGCAGACGAAAGAACAGCGCAGGGTCCTGTGTCGTTCCTCCACGAAGACGGGGAGCGACATAATGGTGCCGTGACTCGGATAGGAAACCTGACTCGGATTAGGAAACCTAGGACGGATAGCAAACTTAGGAGGGAAGAAACGGGAAGAAGCAGGAAAATACCAGAGAGAGAGACTAGCAAACAGCCTAGGGAAAAGCCGGACGAAAAGGGTGCCGGAAGAAGCTATTGAAAGCCTAGGCATAGACTCGAAACAGCCTAGGGAAAAGCCGGACGAAAAAGGAGCCGGAAGAAGCTATTGAAAGCCTAGGCATAGACTCGGATACGGACTACGGGGGGAAGCTGGGAGAAATCTCTAAGGTCGAAAGCGAAAGTGAAAGCTAGAACAAACAGATTCGGACGCGGACTGTGGGGAGAGGCCAGGAGAAATGAGGGAGGAATATCGTTGGAGGAAAGCTTGGGGAAACATACCGGGTAGAGAAAAATGTTAGGGAAATTGAAGCCGCGGGGGGCAGGCCGAGGCGGAGACGAAAGCCACTTTGGGGTTCTCAAGTTAGCCCGGGAATAGGGGGCGAAAAGTTGAAACCAGAAGCTGAGACGCAAGCCAGATTGGGATCCGTCTGATTAGCCCGGGGAGCAAAGGACGGGAAGCCAAATCGTGGGGCGGAGACGTACGCTGGGTTGAATTCGCCAGGCTAGCCCGGGGAACTTAGATTGAATCCTAGTGGCGGAGACGCAAGCTACGCTGTGTTACTCGCGGAAGCCGCCGCGTGCAGAGAGAGCACGGGGCGTGAATAGATAGGGAACGCTGGCGTAGGCCGTGGTTCAGACGCGAAAGGGTTAAGCGTGGAGACCGCGGAGCGCGCAAAGCCGAGCCGCGCAAAGCCGGGAAGCTGCGCAGATGAGAGAGGCGCGCGGGCTGAAGCGGCGCAGAGCCGGGAACCCGCCGGCGGGGCGAGGTGCCGGAAAGCTGCGGGGATAAGAGAAACAGAAGTTTAGAAGTAAAAGAGAAATGGGAATGCTGGAAGATAGAAGTGAAATGGGAGAGGTAGGAATGCCCGGAGATAGAGAAATAGAGAAAAATAAGGCCTCCCCTCAACATGCCAATTAGAAGGCTTGGATTCGGTCTGCCCGATTAGTGAGGCGATGAGCACCTGGGTGGCTAGCCGCAGGTCACCGAAGACAGGCACGAATTAACATCAGTAAAGCTTCCCCACAATGCAACAATATTAAGCTTGGATTCGGTCTGCCTGATTTAAGGCGGTAAGCGCCAGCAAAGCTCGACCAGAGTATGAGCTGCAGGTCACCGAAGATAGGCACAAACCAACACTAATAAGTCTCCCCCACAATACGGCAATGAGAAGGCTTGGATTCGGTTTGCCTGATAGGTTTTGTAAACACCTGCAGGCAGTTCTAGCAGAGCAGAGCATGCGCTGCAGGGCACCGAACACAGGCACGCATCAGCGCCTAAAAACCTCCTCACAATGGCGAAGAGAGGACCCGAATTCGGTTTTCCTGATTGATAGGACTTGTAAGAGCCTGTGGCAACTCTAGCAAGTACAGCAGAGTGTGTGCTGCGGGACACCGAAGACAGGCGCGTATCAACGCCAAAAAATAAAAAGAAAGGGGGATCTGTGGGGAGCAATCCGGACTAGACTAAGTTACTCGAATTAGGACTTATTCTATGCATCTGCTCTCCCACAATATGGCGCTGGGAGAGAAGTAAACAGCTTCCGCACAGCTGCCTCCAGTTCAACCAATTAACTGTAGGACTTGCTCCTGATTGGAGAGCAGCGTACTCAGCCGAGTTGGGATTGGCGGAGGAGGACTATAAAGGAGGAGAGAGACGGCATGCACCAGGAACATCTATGGGGAACATCTAAGGGAACCCGTGCAGCCCCCCAGAGAGCCGGCCGGCGGTGTGCCGCTCCCCTGCGGAAGTGGGGAATGCGGCCAGGGGGAACTGCCCTTCCACGGAGGTGGAAGGGATAGTAGCCAACCCGGGAAGAACCAGCAGCAAACCCGGGGAGGGCCGAGCAGACGAAAGAACAGCGCAGGGTCCTGTGTTGCTCCTCCACGAAGAGGGGGAGCGACAATGGCCGTCTGCCCCGCCTCCCGTGGCCTCTCAAGTTGCTGATTTTGGTAAACCCTGGGGAGTCGCTGCAGGCCTTCTCCACCCAGCCTGGGGGAAGGCGCCCTGGGCCTTAGCCCCACTCTGTCTCCCACGCCCAACACAGAGACCTGGGCTGGGAAGGCTCCCGTGGCTGGGTGGGGGATGCAGAGCTTACTCACACCTGGGGCTCAGGGGGAGTCGCGCAGGGCAGGGCAGGGCAGCGCAGCGCAGGGCAGGGCAGGGTAGGGCAGGGCAGGGCTGGGTTCTTTTCCTAGTAGGCTTTGCAAGGAAATGAGAAGCCAGGAAACAACTTGCATGGAGGCAGGAGCTTTGATGGCAGGCGGGACATTGGCTTTGAGGAAGTGCCCGGGATTTAAGGCTTTGCTGTCTGCCCTCCCTGGACGGGATCATGGGGGCAGCCACTTGTCACGGTCACTGCTGGGGGCGTCCACGCTTCTTCCTTAGTCTCTGGTTTCTACAACGTAAGAAAAAGCTTGCCGGCGCCGCGGCTTACTAGGCTAATCCTCCGCCTAGCGGCGCCGGCACACCGGGTTCTAGTCCCGGTCGGGGCGCCGGATTCTGTCCCGGTTGCCCCTCTTCCAGGCCAGCCCTCTGCTGTGGCCAGGGAGTGCAGTGGAGGATGGCCCAGGTGCTTGGGCCCTGCACCCCATGGGAGACCAGGAAAAGCACCTGGCTCCTGGCTCCTGCCATCGGATCAGCGCGGTGCGCCGGCCGCAGCGCGCCAGCCGCGGCGGCCATTGGAGGGTGAACCAACGGCAAAGGAAGACCTTTCTCTCTGTCTCTCTCTCTCACTGTCCACTCTGCCTGTCAAAAAAAAAAAAAAAAAAAGAAAAAGCTTACCAGGCTGGGTGACGGCCCAAAACCTTTCCACGGAGCCTGTAGGGTCTTAATGGAAGGGGGAAGAGCAGAAGAGGCGGCCAGGGCCTCCCGGGATGGACGAAAGTGTCAGCTCCTGGCGGCTGCCTGGATTCCTGCAAGGACAGGACACACCCTGGGTGTGGGGGGGGGGCAGTAGGAGGCCGCCCGCCTGTCTGCCTGCACCCAGGTGTGTGGGGGGGGGCAGTAGGAGGCCGCCCGCCTGTCTGCAGTGTCAGGCCGGCCAGCTTACTCCCGCAGTCCACTCAACCCCTTCTGGCCTTAGCTCGGCCGAAAACCAGCCCTGTGCACCCTGCTCTCCGTAGCAATCTCTGGGGGACTCCGCACTGGGGGTGGCTCCTCCCGTTCTTCCTGTCCCCGCACCTGGAGGCCCGACCCCTCCATCAGTTCCGCTCCCCCTGCCTCACCACCCTGTCTTGTGGAGACTCTCCCGGACCCTCTTCCCCTCCCCCAGCCTCGCGTCCCCTCCACCCTCAGTTTCGAGTCCTCCGCTGCCTTCAGTCCCTGGGAGTCCCCGGCACCTCCCCAGCCCCTGTCATCCCCAGTCCTCAGGCAGGGTTGAGCGGGCCAGTGGGTTTATTAAGATGCACCTCTCAAAACTGGGTTCAGAGCTTCACCCCGCTGGCCCCAGCTGCTGCCCCCAGGGCTGCCCCGCGCGCCCCATCCTCCCGCGGCCCCTTGGAACTCTGGAACAGTCACCCCTTCCTCTTGGGCAATTCGCCCCGCCCCGCCCCCTCCATCACAGGGCCACCTACCTTTCTTCACCCTCCTCCAACGTCTGCTCTGTGAACACCCTGATCGGAGCCTCCCACGGCCCTCCTCGGGGCCCGGTGCCCACGGCATCAGGCCAGGGACTGGGTGCTCCTAAAGAATTCTCGCCCACAGAGGCCAGCGCTGTGGTGCAGCAGGCTAACACCCTGGCCTGAAGCGCCGGCATCCCATATGGGCGCCGGTTCTAGTCCCAGCTGCTCCACTTCCGATCCAGCTCTCTGTTATCAAGCACCTGGGCCATCCTCCACTGCACTCCTGGGCCACAGCAGAGAGCTGGCCTGGAAGAGGGGCAACCGGGACAGAATCCGGTGCCCCGACCGGGACTAGAACCTGGTGTGCCGGCGCCGCAAGGTGGAGGATTAGCCTAGTGAGCCACGGCGCTGGCCTCAAATAAAATAAATCTTTAAAAAATAAATTTAAAAAAATTCTCGCCCACAGGCCCTGGAATCCTCACCTGGCAGTGGAGCTGACATCCCCACTGCCCCTGGCTTCAGCCCTCACGGCCGGAGACATCTCTGCCCGTGGCGCCATCTGCTGGCCAGCCGCAATCCTCACACGATGTGGAGCCCCGCTCTCTGCCTCCTCCTCGTCCTCACGGGCTTGCTTCCTCTCTCTGCCCCGGACAGCCTGCCTCCCTGCTCCTGCACGTCCCGCTACACCTACCTTCCTGCCGCCTGCTACAACACCAGAAAGCCCCCGAAGCGCTGCTCCTTCGTGGGCCAGCAGGCTATTGAGGTCATGATCCTGGCCACACACAGGTCCCTGCGGGGGTGCATGGGCGCGCGCCGCGGCGCGGTGGTTTGCCTGACGCCCACTACTCACTATGGCTACTCTGACGGCGGAGGCTACCAGGACGCCAACAGACAGCGAGAGCTTCAGAAGGTGAAGCAGATCTTGAGAGAATGGGCCGAGACGCGGCACCGCAGCACCCGGGGGCCCCTCCCCCGGCCTGCCGCCCGCCAGGCCACGGCCTGAGCCAGCCCCAACCGCGGGTCTAGACGGCCGGCAAAGGTGCATGAGGCGTCTCCGGGGACATCCGTACATCGGGAGCTGTCAGGAATGAGTGGCGCAGAGGCAGGACGGCTCCTTCTGAGGATGGACCGATAACACCCACCCGTGTCACTCCTCTTCTTCCCTGCCTGACCCGCTGCCCGCAGGGCCTCACCTGGACCATCAGAGGACCCCAGCCTCAGCTGATGACTGCTCCATCCAACCCTCCCATCAGCGCCCAGCCCCACCAGCCCACCTCCCATAGGCACAGCAGGGCCACACCCTCCCATCAGAACCCCCACCCCAGGCCAGCCCACCCCCTCCCTTCCATGCCACACTGTGGTGGAATGAGAAGGCCATGCCAGGGTGGCCACTGGCAAGCCAGCGTCAGTTACTCAGGAATGGCTTTGAAACCACCTGGCAACAGGCTGGGATTAGTTGGGGCATAAACCGCCCCTTGACCAGATTGGCTGTCTTGGCTATATAAACTGCTGTACCAACTGAAATAAACGAGTCTGCGGGCTGCTCGCCTCAGGCCTGCTTTCACCCGACTCCAGGGGTCTGTGTGGTGACTCTGCGCCTCTTGCCCCCACCACGCTGCTCCTCTCAGAAACGAATCCACTGCAACGTTGTTGAGAAATCAACGGCAACATCTGGCGCGCCAACGAGACTGAGAGAGAGACAGCGTGTGGGACTCGGCGAGGCCCCCCTGGACTTCGGCAAGAAGGCCCCTCGGTGTCTTGTGGGCTGTTTGGTTCTGTGAGGGTGAGCACAGAACCCCCTCCTACGCCCCTTTCCTTGTCCTTGTCCTCGGTCTCAGTGATCCCAGGTTAGCACACACTGCCCTGAGGTGTACGTCGCTCCTCGGCTCCACCTTTTACTTTCGGTTCGCCCGGCGAATTCACAGAAGGGACTGATCATCCCAGAATTCGGAACCAAGTCATCTCCCTCACTCGAGAGAGGTGACGCTCCGGAGACACCGTGTGGGCATACGGCCTTGACCTAACGAATCAAGGAAGTCCCCCACTAAGCACAGGACATACTTACGATCTGATACACCACTATCTGTTTGTCTAACGTAGGGAAACCCCCTGCAAAATGCCATCAGCCGCTGAGGTGCTAGGAATTTGCTTTGTTATGGCAGCAGTGCTGTGCGTGTCTTTCCTTTGGCTGGAGTTGGCGTGCCGTGCCGCTCTTAAGCGCTCAGACATGGGAAAGATGCCCCCCTCTCAGAATCCCACACAGATTACCAAACAGAGTGAATCTGTGAGTGATAAGAGCCTGTCACTCCAGGCGTCTGTCTCACAGACAACAGTTGATACTTAGGGAGAGAGAGCTGGACAGTGAAAACAACAATGTAGCAAACAAGGTAGCAAAGCCTAGTCAGCCACCCCCGCATACCCGTGGGATGATCTTAGAGGACCTCTAGACAATAACTCATGTGAGGTCATCCCATCCGCATCCAGTGAGGATCCCCACATTTGTGGCAGTACTCAGACACCCCAAGCTCTTAGGGCAGCTGCTAGACCCTATGCCACCCACACGTTGAACTGTATGCAAAATCCAGGCCCTGGACTCCAGCGCCTGTAAAAAGGCTTCTGCTAACCAAAGGTCGAGGATATGCTTGTCTTTCCGGAGAATGCGGAACAGCCCATTTGGGTACCAGCCAGAAACACCAAGTCTGCAACTGACAGCCAACCAGAATCAACTGAACATGACCGAGACTCCGCCTTGTTAGCAGACGCACCTGCCCTATCATCCTACCCTGAGAGACGTCCCATAGCCACATCTGTTACTGTTTTGTACCCCACTAGCTCTGGTCAGCCACTCAAATGGCCCACAGCAATGGAATACCTCTGACCTGTTGAGAAATCAATGGCAACACCGCACCAGCTCACCACTCCTGTCAAGCCCCGCCCCCAGCAGGAAGTGGCCGGAGCAGAAACTGACCCCTTATCAATAAAAGGCTGAGATAACAGGGCTCACAAGGGTGTGTGCCCACAGGAACGGGTGCTTGTGGCCTTTCCCAGGAACCTGCAGCCCGCGGCCCCCGGCTGACGCGAGCGCCGCTCTGAGCCCCGCAGCTGTGCCTCTAGTAAACCCTCTCTCATCCTGGCTTCGTCCCACAGGCTCCGTCACTTTGTCATTGCCACCTCTCGCTTTCCACTGGTGCTTCCTTGTGTCTGCCCAGCAGCACCTGCGTGGGCGAGGGCGGGTCCATTCGGTCACTACCCACTCGGCAAACACCGGGCTCCCACCCGCCCCAGCAGCCCCACCTGGGGAGGACAGCCCTGGAGCGCACGAGGACGTCACCATCTGAGGTTGCCCAGTGGGGAGGGGCAGGGCCTGTTGATGCTTCCCACCCCTTGTGTCAGCAGGAGCCGGCTTCAAAAAGCACTGGCAGCCGCAGCTGCAGGAGGCCGGAGCCCAGCACCATGACGGAGCTGGAGACAGCCATGGGCATGATCATCGACGTCTTTGCCCGGTACGCGGGCGGCGAGGGCGACCCGCAGAGCCTCACCAAGGGGGAGCTCAGGGTGCTGATGGAGAAGGAACTCCCCGGCTTCCTGCAGGTGAGGCGGGGCCGCAGGGGCGGAGCCAAACCCCGGCAGGGGCTGAGGGGCTTGGGAGCAGGTAGGTGGGATCCTAAGTGCGGTATTCAGGTGGATCCTTGGCGTTAAGCCCCTACCCCAGGTTCGCCTGGAGGGAGAGGGACAGGGACAGGCACACGGGCAGTGGGGCTGGGAGCAGAGTGGAAGCCAGGGCCATCCCTGCCCCTGCCACACCCAGTCGCCGTGTAGCTCGGTGTCGGGCTGGGGGAGGGCCTGGAGGGACCAGTGTCCTGTGCAAGCAGAGACCCCGCCCTCCTTGGCCTCCCCATTCTCTCCTCCCCCTACACACACACACACACACACACCTCATTTATTTACTTGAAAGGCGGAGTAACAGAGGGACACAAAGACAGAAATCTCTTTGCTGGTTCACTCCCCAGATGGCTGCAAGGGCAGGAGCTGGGCCAGGCCAAAGCCAGGAGCCGGGAACTCTGGGTCTCCCATGCGGGTGCAGGGGCCTAAGGACTCAGGACATCTTCCACTGCTTTCTCAGGCACATGAGCAGGGAGCTGGATGGGAAGTGGAGTAGCTGGGAATTGAACCAGCGCCCACATGGGATGTGCAGGTTGCAGACAGTCCGGGCCCTCCCCTTCCGTCTTCCTCCCCAGCCCCCCATATCCTCCTCCCCCCCAGCCCCATCAGACTCTGCCACCGAGGGTCCCGATGCTGATGCAGTGGAAGCCTGGATTTGGGACCTAGCTTGTGACCTCGGGCTCTTAGGGCATTGTTTCTGTTCTCCAGATGGGTAAACATGCGCACACTCACCCTGTGCTGGGACTAAGAAACCAAGTGTGAGGATTTGTATTTGTGTGTGTGTGTGTGTGTGTGAGAGAGAGAGAGAGAGAGAGAGAGAGCGAGAGAGAGAGAGATGGCGATCACGCCCCAAATGCCCACGATGGCTAGGGCTGGGCTAAAGCCAGGAGCCAGGAACTTAATCCAGGAGGAGTGGGAGCTCAGCCAGATACCGCCGCCAGGTTTTCCCCTGTGGGATGCCTATCCCAGCCCTCTGGGATTTTGACCCAAAACATTGGGGCTGGGGGGTGGGGGCACGCTTTGAGCACCGAGGCAAAACCAGGGAATTCTCAAACTTGGTTTGCACCGGGGCCCCCTGGGGAGTCTAGAGAAGGCCACGGCTCGGCCTTCGGGAAGCTGTGCGCTCAGTCCTGGGGCCTTGCTCCCCGGGTCCAGCCCAGGGGCACTCACGAGCCTGGGGGCCCTGCTCCCCGGGTCCAGCCCAGGGGCGCTCAGGAGCCTGGGGGCCCTGTTCCCGCGGGCAGCCCAGGGGCGCTCATGGCCCAGGGCTCCGTCCCCGGTGGGCAGCCCAGCGCCCCCAGCAGAGGTGGAGCTGCACAGAGGCGCTGGGACTGAGCTCCAGGAACGTCACGGACAGCCCTGCTGACAGCCACGAGGCGTCGGGACGGGGTGGGGGCGGCACACTGCTACCGCCGCCGCCTGCCGCTTCGTGCCCCCGGCTGGGTCGGGCAGACGCTGGGCCTCCGCCGGGTTCAGCTGTGACCGGTGCCGGCTGAGCTCAGCGGCGCCCCCTGCTGCTGCTGCTGCTGCTGCTGCTGCTGCTGCTGCTGCTGCTGCGCACCTGGTCCCTTGCAGGCGATGGTACACTTGTTCTTAGACAACCGGGCCCGCATGCTCCCCTCACCAGGGCCGCGACCCCACTGTCCCCTTCTCCCCGTGTGACCTGGGTCAGGTCCCGCGCATCCTCCTCCCTGGTGGCTGTGGGGATTACGGGTTTGCAGGCACAAGCGCACACCCCCGAGGCAGCCGCGCAGAGCGCGGAGCTGCACCGCTCCCCGGGAACCACTGCCGAGCGCATCAGAAATCGGAGGGTCCCCTTCTGGGCACAGCAGTCGCGCTCCGGCGAACAAGGGCACCGGCCGGCGCACGGCCTCTCACAGCTTAGGGCGGGCGGGCACCGCCTCTCCTGGCCCCGCGCCACAGAGGCGGCATCGCCGGCCCCTCCTCTCTTCCAGAACGGGAAGGACAAGGATGCGGTGGACAAAATGATGAGGGACCTGGACGCCAACGGGGACGCCGAGGTGGACTTCAACGAGTTCGTGGTGTTTGTAGCTGCGCTCACGTCTGCCTGTCACAAGTACTTTGTGCAGGCAGGGCCCAAGTGACGGCCGCAGGCCTGGCCCAGCCACTGTGCGCGGGTCCTGGCGACTGCTGCCCGGCTGCACCTGCTGCTCCGCCCGAGTAACTAACGCAGGTTCGGGTCGCGATCCTCCACTCCGTCCCGGGAACCTCAGTGCCCCCCCACCCCCTTCATGAAATAAACTCAGCACTGAATACTCACACGTGTCCCTGAATTACTCAGTGCCAGCCCACTGGGAGGAGATGGACGGTGGCCAGCCAGGACCCGTGTCCTTGGTGCCTGCCTGCACCAGCCCCGCAGCCACTGCCATCAGAGTGGACCCAAGGCAGCTCAGGGACAGCACCCGTCCGTCTGTCCATCAGCCGCGCACGCAGTGTCGCCATCTCTCCCATGTGCTTTTTCCAGTTTTGAACGACACCGTTGCCCCAAGGACCATGACCAGTCACAGGCTGAGTGGAGAGCGGCCATGAGAGGGGCCGGTGCCCCTGCGGCTTGCCGGGAGCAGCCCTGGCCCCAGGCACCAGGCTGGCGGCGGGATCTGGTCTCAGCGTGCTGTGCTGTCGTTGTCTGAATGCCCAGCGTCTGGAGGAGGACAGCTCCCCCCAGGGCAGTGAACTGGGAGGTGGTCAGAGGGGGCTGAGCTTCTCTTCTCCCACCTGGGGAAGGCACTGCGGATGCTTCTTCGAGGGGCGCTGTGCTGGGTGGGAGGGCAGCAGGTCCCCAGGCTGGACGTGAAGGGGGGGGACCCAGGGGCGCTGTGCTGGGTGGGAGGGCAGCAGGTCCCCAGGCTGGACGTGAAGGGGGGGGCCGGGGGAGCTGTGCTGGGTGGGAGGGCAGCAGGTCCCCAGGCTGGACGTGAAGGGGGGGGCCCGGGGGCGCTGTGCTGGGTGGGAGGGCAGCAGGTCCCCAGGCTGGACGTGAAGGGGGGGGGTCGGGGGAGCTGTGCTGGGTGGGAGGGCAGCAGGTCCCCAGGCTGGACGTGAAGGGGTGGGGGGGGGGCCCGGGGGAGCTGTGCGGGGTGGGAGGGCAGCAGGTCCCCAGGCTGGACGTGAAGGGGCGGGGGGGTGGGGCGGGCAGAGGGGAGCTGTGCTGGGTGGGAGGGCAGCAGGTCCCCAGGCTGGACGTGAAGGGGCGGGGGGGGTGGGGCGGGCAGAGGGGAGCTGTGCTGGGTGGGAGGGCAGCAGGTCCCCAGGCTGGACGTGAAGGGGCGGGGGGGTGGGGCGGGCAGAGGGGAGCTGTGCTGGGTGGGAGGGCAGCAGGTCCCCAGGCTGGACGTGAAGGGGCGGGGGGGGTGGGGCGGGCAGAGGGGAGCTGTGCTGGGTGGGAGGGCAGCAGGTCCCCAGGCTGGACGTGAAGGGGGGGGCCGGGGGGAGCTGTGCTGGGTGGGAGGGCAGCAGGTCCCCAGGCTGGACGTGAAGGGGTGGGGGGGGGCCCGGGGGAGCTGTGCGGGGTGGGAGGGCAGCAGGTCCCCAGGCTGGACGTGAAGGGGGGGGCCGGGGGAGCTGTGCTGGGTGGGAGGGCAGCAGGTCCCCAGGCTGGACATGAAGGGGCGGGGGGGTGGGGCGGGCAGAGGGGAGCTGTGCTGGGTGGGAGGGCAGCAGGTCCCCAGGCTGGACGTGAAGGGGCGGGGGGGGTGGGGCGGGCAGAGGGGAGCTGTGCTGGGTGGGAGGGCAGCAGGTCCCCAGGCTGGACGTGAAGGGGGGGGCCGGGGGGAGCTGTGCTGGGTGGGAGGGCAGCAGGTCCCCAGGCTGGACGTGAAGGGGTGGGGGGGGCCCGGGGGAGCTGTGCGGGGTGGGAGGGCAGCAGGTCCCCAGGCTGGACGTGAAGGGGGGGGCCGGGGGAGCTGTGCTGGGTGGGAGGGCAGCAGGTCCCCAGGCTGGACGTGAAGGGGCGGGGGGGGTGGGGCGGGCAGAGGGGAGCTGTGCTGGGTGGGAGGGCAGCAGGTCCCCAGGCTGGACGTGAAGGGGGGGGCCGGGGGGAGCTGTGCTGGGTGGGAGGGCAGCAGGTCCCCAGGCTGGACGTGAAGGGGTGGGGGGGGGCCCGGGGGAGCTGTGCGGGGTGGGAGGGCAGCAGGTCCCCAGGCTGGACGTGAAGGGGGGGGCCGGGGGAGCTGTGCTGGGTGGGAGGGCAGCAGGTCCCCAGGCTGGACGTGAAGGGGCGGGGGGGTGGGGCGGGCAGAGGGGAGCTGTGCTGGGTGGGAGGGCAGCAGGTCCCCAGGCTGGACGTGAAGGGGGGGGGCCGGGGGAGCTGTGCGGGGTGGGAGGGCAGCAGGTCCAGGCTGGACGTGAAGGGGCGGGGGGGGCCCGGGGGAGCTGTGCTGGGTGGGAGGGCAGCAGGTCCAGGCTGGACGTGAAGTGGGGGGGAGCCCCTCTTTTGTTCCTTGCTGAGGAGGAGGCAGAGCCCTGGGAGCTGCGGCAAACACCGGCTCGCGCGCTCACTCCTGGCCTCGCCCTGGCTAGGCACAAGCACCTGGCCTGGAGGTGGGCACCTGTCCAGAGGCGGGGACGAGTCCCAGCAGGATGGGGGCAGCAGTCGCCCACACTCTTACTCCGCAGATGGCCGCATAGCCAGGGCAGGACCAGGCCGAAGCCAGGAGTCAGGAGTCACATCCGGGTCTCCTGCGTGGGCACAGACCCAAGCACTCGGGCCACACTGCTGCCTTCCCAGGTGCGTTAGCAGGGAGCTGGATCAGAAGAGGAGCAGGCAGGAACTGTACCTGCCGTGCCAGACGCCGGCCCCTTTGCAGGCGTCTCCTGAGAGTCGCCCTCTCAGAAGCCAGGCGACCGCAGCCTGCCGTGGCGGTGGGCTTCTCCCGCTCAGGAAGACGCCGGGCCCAGCCCGTCACTGTCTTCACCCGTGGGAAGAGCGCCTGCCCTGGGATGCGCTTGCGGCGAGAGCGGCGGCCATCGCCCGGGGGAACTAGAACACCTGAGGGGCGACGCAGGCGAGGTTTATCCGGTTTAGACTGGAGGCTCACAGCCCAGGCCTGGGTGGCAGCTGATGGCTACGATGGTGCCATCATCGTAGAGGCAGAGCAGCCTGTGAGAACTGCCCGATGCCCTAAGCACCTCCCAGATGCCACTCGTTAGCCCACGCCCTCACCTCAACCCGTTACCTGACCTCCGACTTTGGGACCAAGCCGCGGGGCGTCAACAATGTCGTGGTGAGATCACAGCTGAGGGCACTCCAGAGTGCTTGTGAGAGCTGTGGTTTTCCCTGGGACGCCTGCAGCCCACCGCAGAGTGCTTGGTCCAAGTCCTGGTTCCACACCTGACCTGGCTTCAGCCAGTGTACACCCTGGGAGGCGGGTGACAGCTCCAGTCCTCGGGTAGGTGACACGTATGGGAGGCTGGGATGGGTGCCAGGAACCTGGCTTCAGCCTCGCCCAGCCCTGGCTGCTGCCGTTATTTGGGGAGAAACCAGGAAACACAAGCTGTCTGTTGGCTTTTCAAGTGAAATGAAAAAAAAAAAAAAAAAAAAAAAAAGTTAAAAAGATTAACATTCAGGCCAGCGTCGTGGCAGAGCGGCTGACGCTGCCAGTTCAACGGCAGCCGCCCATCCGGGGACCCGTGCGGCGGCGGCGGCTCCACTTCCGACCCAGCTCCCGCTACCGCACCTGGGGAGGCAGCTGCTGAGCCCCGAGCTAGGGCCCTGCCCCCGCGTGGAGACCGGACGGGGTTCTGCGCTCCTGGCTTCGGCTGGACAATCTCTGTCTCCCTCTTTTGGAGAAGGGGGGGGACCTTAAAGCCCGTGAGGAACCAGAACTAGAAGGCAAGTTCATTGTGGAGCAGACTCAGAGCTCACACAGCTGTAACGTTTCCTGAGCTTCCTGAAGACGGGGTGTGTGTGTGTGTGTATGTGGGGGTGTCGGCATCTCCCCGCAGAGGCTCACTGCGTGTGTGGGGGTGTGTGTGTGAGGATGGGTGTGGGGGGTGTGTGTGCTGTGTGTGTGTGTCTGAGTGTGGGGTGTGTGTGAGTGTGTGCTGTGAGTGTAGGGTGTGTGTGTGTGCTGTGTGTGGGGGTGTGTGTCTGAGTGTGTGCCGTGTGTGTGGGGGGGGTGTGAGTGTGTGCTGGGTGTGGGGGTGTGTGGGGTGTGTGTGTGTGCTGTGTCTGTGTGCTGTGTGTGTGAGTGTGGGGGTGTGAGTGTGTGCTGTGTGTGTCTGAGTGTGGGGGGTGTGAGTGTATGCTGTGTGGGGGTGTGGGGTGTGTGTGTGGCGTCTCCCCACGCTTCGCTCGCTCTGGTCCCTGCGCCTCAGACCCTCCCACCCCTCCTGAGGGCTGTGCCAGCCACCAGGGCCCAGGTGGCGGCGGCTCCGGGAAGCCCTCCTCTCCGTGGGGCTGCCTGCGGTGGTCACACCCCACACGGGCATCCCCCGCACCCGCGCACACCTCTGCGCGCTCCCTGCTGAAGGGCGTCCCGCACCACCCGCCATGGGGCGGGGCCTGGCGCAGTGGCTTAGCCGGCGCTGGAGCTGCCGGATGCTGTGCCTGGGTCCCTGCGCCAGGCGCCCGACCAGGACGGGTTCCGGGCTCCCAGCTGGCCCAGCACCCGGGTGCGAACAGCGGGGGTTCCGTGCTCAGCTCCCCACCTGACCCCCACACCTCCAGGAGCCCGAGCCACGGCCATGAGGACACCGGAGAGCGCGCGATTCCTTTATTACCACGCAGGGCTCGGACCACCTCCGCGAGAAACCTGCTCCCTGGAGAGACCTCCTCCTGAACCGACGCCTGCTAGGCCCGGCTCCGCCACGCCCGGCTCCGCCACGCCCGGCTCCGCCACGCCCACCACGCCGGTGCGCCAGGGCTCCACGCGCGGCCGACGCCCGTCCCTCCCTCCGCCCGGGGCTCCTGGGGCCTGCGAGGCCCTGCAGCGGAGGGGCCACTGCAGACGGCCAGCTGTCTGGGCCCACCGCCCCGGCCAGCGTCCCACCCCTCCTTCGCGCAAACACGCAGGAGGCCCCCGGCTTCCTCTGGCGACGCAGAGGGTCTCCCTCAAGCCGTCCGCCCGCGGGCCCAAGGGTGCAGGGCCTTCCTCCTGCTGACCCCCGAGCTTCCGCGACCCCACACCCCAGAGCAGTCAGGTCACGCGGTACCAGCACACAGGGCCGTGCCCACCGTCCAGCAAGGGCTCGGAAGTAGCTTTTGACCGGGCCCCACTTCTCTTGGTATTTCTCCAAAATGACGCATCTGGCGACCCGGACCCTCACGAGGGCACCAACCACTGACCGGGGAGGCCGTCACCGGGCGGGGGAGCAGACGCAGAACGGACCGCAGGCGCCGCGCGGCTTCCTCGGCGTGACCAGGGCCGCCCCCTGGGAACCTGCAAACCGGAGACATTCACCGTCATCACAGGACCCCGGACGGCCGCACCCTCCAGACAACCCACCCCACCTTCCAGAACATTCTGGAAGCTT
The DNA here is from genome assembly GCF_051225735.1 of Oryctolagus cuniculus. NCBI lineage: Eukaryota > Metazoa > Chordata > Mammalia > Lagomorpha > Leporidae > Oryctolagus > Oryctolagus cuniculus. Next base: position 3,477,208 of record NC_142868.1, on the reverse strand, counting down.
CTAGGGCCGGCCTGACTTTCCCACTCGCTCCCTCCCCCGGCCCCGGGTTTCTGGTTTCCTCCCCACTCCCTCCGTGCCTGGCCGGCCCCGGCGCCAGACCCAAGTCCGAGTCGCTTCCACCGCGCCCGGGAGAGCCGGGGCGCCGCCGCCGCCCTGCACCTGCACCGGCTCCCCCCCCCCCCCCCGCCCCCGCCCCCGACTCCCCTTGACCCTCGCAGTGCCGCCTCCGGCTCCCCTCGGCCCCGCCCCGCACCTGACCCCCGCCCCGACTCTCCTCTGCCCCTCGCCACCCTGCACCTGGCTCCCCTCGGCCCCGCCCCCGACCCCCCCCCCCCGGCTCCCCTCTGCCCCTCGCCACCCTGCACCTGGCTCCCCGCGCCCCCTCGACCCCTCGCCACCCTGCACCTGGCTCCCCTCCCCCCCGGCTCCCAGCGCCCTCGGCTCCCCACGGCCCCCTCGCCCCCGGCCCCCCGCCCCGCCCCCGGCTCCCCTCAGCTCCTCAGCCCCTCGACCCTGGCTCCCCTCGCCCCGGGCTCCCCACGGCCCCCTCCCCCCCGGCCTTCCTCGGCCCCTCGCCCCCGGCTCCCCGGACCCCACGGCCGCCACTTCCGGTCACCACCCCGCGCCCCCTCGCCCCCGGCTCCCCTCTGCTCCTCGCCACCCTTCACCTGGCTCCCCTCGCCCCGGGCTCCCCACGGCCCCCTCCCCACCCCAGCCCCTTTGGACCCTCGCCCCGGGCTCCCCTCGACCCCGGCTCCCCGGCCCCCACTTCCGGCCACCCCCCGCGGCTCCGGCCCCCACGGCCGCCACTTCCGGCCCCCACCCGCGGCCCCGGCCCCCGCCCCGCCTCACCGCGCCGCGCTCACGACGACTCGCTCCGCTCTATCCGCCGCACCAGCTCCACCAGCATCTCGGCCATCTTGGCCGCCTCGCGCGCCTTCTCGTCGGCCCTGTCGGGCCTGGCCGCGCCGCCGGCGCCCGGCAGGTGGTTCAGGGCGCTCTCCTCCGACGCCTCCACCTGCGTCTTGATCTGGATGAGCAGATTGTCCATCTCCCACAGCTTGCCGCGGTTCCGCAGGGGCGCGCGCCCGTGCTCGCGGCGCAGCGCCGCGATGTCCTCGCGCATCTCGTGGATGACCGGCAGCAGGAACTGCTCGAAGTCCTCCTCCGGCTGCAGCACCGCCACCTCCTCGGGCTCCGCCAGCTCCACCGCGTCCAGGGGCCGCATCGTGCGCCGCGGCGCTCGCCTCCTCCGGGGGCGGCCGGCCAGCAGCCACCGCTGGGGCCACTGGGGTCACGGCGGCCCTCGTCGGTAGCAGCCCCGAGTACCGCTCAGTTCTCTTCTTGCTCCTAACGTTCAGTCTCTCGCTTCACAACCGCCGGGGGAGAAAACGCGTCGCTGCCAAACAGCCCCGCGCCCCCAACAAGCACCCGCGGCCGTCAATCAGCCAGCCCTGGGCGTGTTTACGGCCCTTTCACGACGTACAGGGCCACTTTACGGCCACGCCTCGGCAAGATCGCGGAGCGGGCGCGCGCACGTAAAGGAGCCAGAGGCGCGCGCGCATGCGCCCACGGCCGCCGGGCTGAGCGCGCCGCGCCGTATTCGCTAGTGCGAATTTAGGGGCGCAGGGGTTTGCTGGTCGCGGTTTGCTCGCTTCCCGCTAGAGCGCTTCCTTCCTGGAGGGCTCGGCTTTGGTTTTTTTCAGGTAAAACCCAGCCTCTCCGTCTTTGAATAAGGCTGGCTGGTCCTCACAGCGCTTTCTGTCCAAGCAAGCACTGGCGTCCATTAAAGTTGCATTTATTTATTCGAAAGCTGGAGACGGAGAGATCGCCTCTGGACTCCTCCAAGGCCCGCAACAGCCGGAGCTGGGCCAGGCTGCAGCCAGGAACCCGGAGCCCCCCGGGTCTCCCCCGTGGCCGGGGTGGGGGGTGGGGGGGTGCTGGTACCTGAGCCGTCTTGCGCCTCCAGGGTGCACCCAGGATTCTTGCACCCACGCACTGCAGTGTGGCGTACAGGTGTCCCGACCATTGCACCGAACCCCGACCCCGCTTGGGCGATCCGTCGAACTCAGCGGGGAGACCGCCTAAAGCCGTGCTCTGGGTCGGAACGCGAGCTCAGCGCTCGGGGGCCGCAGCCCCACGTCTACACCGCAGCTCCCAGCAGCCCTCCCCTCTCACGCGCGGCCCACTCCCACGCTGTGTCCAGGGGAGAACTCGCTGCCCTCGGCTCTGGCCGGTGGAGCCCGGTCTCCTTCGCCCTCGGCAAAGGGCCACCTCTGCTGTCAGCCCTTCCCGGGGTTGGAGGCGAAGATCCCCGGAGTCCCGCAGGGGCCGGCCTCTGCAGCACACCGGGCCGTGAGCCTGCGTTCCGGCCCCGTTGGCCGAGGCTCCCGCTCACCATGGCGCCGAGTGGACATCTCTGACGGCGGTGGCGAAGCCCCTCTGAGGCAGGATGCGCCGTTGGTGTGTGCTGCTCAGACGGACAGCGACCGACGGACACGATTCTCGGAATCCTTCCACTGACACCAATTCTGTTTGTTTATTTGAAAGGCAGAGTTACAGAGATGCGAGACAGGGGGGTCTCCCGTCCGCTGGTCACTCCCCCGGTGGTGCTGCCCTCCATGATCCCAGAGAGCCGTGCACGTTACAGCCACCAGAGCACGGCGGTGAGAACCGGGACCCCCGCGCTGCCCCGTGGGCGCCCACTCGGCCACAGCCGGGCGGCTCAGACATTGTCTTCCCAGGGCAGAGGCTTGGCAGATGTGGCTGCCGGTGAGGCACCAGCTCTGCCCCGTCTTGCAAACAGTGGCCTCCCCTGCACCTCTCACCCGCCCTCTTCTCGGGGAGGGGAGGGGGAGCGTTCCCGAGTCTCCCACCGGATCCTGGCTCCACCCTGAGGCCGCGTTTACTCCAGACACAGCCAAACCGGGCTTCGGGCTTCAGCATCCGCATCTGGGGGCGGGGCCCGGACCTCCCGGCCATGAGCATCAAGGTGGGGCAGTTCGGCCAGCACCTCGTACCCATCCAAGGACTAGACGCTGACCACGCTTGTGTGCACTCAAGAGGATCTGGGTGCACTGGCCCACAAAAGGACTGGACGAGGATTCTCACAGCAGCTTAGTTCTAACACCACCCGGATAAAACCGCCCAGGTGTCCATCAGAGGGGGTACAGGCGAGACAAACGCGCTGTAGCCGTGCACCGCCCAACAGAGACGTCTGTGTCAGTCTGGTTGTGCTGGTAAAACAACGCACAGCGGGCACTCACGCTGACACAGGTCTCGCCTGGCTCTGGAGGGTTCGGAGACCACGATCCAGGGGCTGGAGGCTCTGTATCTGCTGACGGCCACCCCCAGGCTCACAACGGCAGCTCCTTGCTGTGTGCTGGCTGGTGGGAGGAGCGAGGGGTCTCCTGTCTACATCTCGTTTGTCCGGAAGATGCATTTATTTATGTGGTTATTTGAAAGGCAGATGACAGAGGGTCCACCTGCCGATTCACCCCGCAAAGGTACACAACGGCCCGAGCTGGGCCAAAGTGAAGTCCAGCGGCAGAAACTGCGTCAGGGTCTCCCAGGTGGGCGGCAGAGGCTTGGTAGCTGGGCCGTCACCTGCTGCCTCCCAGGTGCACGGGATCAGGAAGCCCCATCAGAGCCAGGACTGGAGCCCGGAGCCCCGACACGGCCGCAGGCATCCCAGATGGCGTGCTCACCGCGGCTCCAACCCCCGCCCCCGCGTCCCCCTTTTAGAAGGTGGCCAGTCACATCCGAGTGACCGAATCACCGCCCCACGGCCCACCCTGACGCCGTCACCCTGGGGCAGGACTCGAGAGCACCAGCACACAGACCACAGCGCGCGCTCATGTGGTTCCGGCCCAGACCCTTCACGAGGTCACGCTCAGAGTCTGGCTGCGGCTCTGGCTCTGCGTCCAGGCCTTGTTCCTGCGGTTACGGGAACAGGCTGGGCTCTCGCCACGTGGGTTTCTCCTCGGGCTGCTGACCACGGGGCAGCGATTGCAGGGACCGCAGCGCCACAGCGCACTGCCTCCAGCCACAACACCATCACGTCCGCCTTCTCCTGCTGGCCCTGAGCAAGCACTGGGCCCAGCGGGCTGAGACACCCGTGTGGCCGGCGGGCGGTAGGACTCTCCGGAGGCTGTCCCGAGTGCTGACTGATGTCCTTGCAACATGCAAACCACACACGTACATTCAAGAACCCCAGCAGCTTCAAAATATAAAACCTCACAAGGACGTATGTCCTGGGGCCAGCGCTGCGGCACGGGTTCGAGTCCCGGCTGCTCCACTTCCGACCCAGCTCCCTGCTAGTGCACCCGGGACAGCCGCAGAAGATGGCCAAGTCCCCGAGCCCCTGCACCCGCGTGGGAGACCCGGGAAAAGCTCCTGGCCTCGGATCAGCCCAGCTTCGGCCGGGGCGGACATTTGGGGAGTGAACCAGCAGATGGAAGACCTCTCCCTGTAACTCTGCCTTCCAAATAAATCAGCCTTTTTAAAAAAGGACTTGGGTACTACGGCCTCTTCTAGCGTCCGGTTCGAGGGCAGACTTTGGTAAACGACCTAGACCTCGGCGCCTGACACTGCTCCCGCACACCCAGTGCCCCGCGTGTGTGCGGGGGAAGGGGCAGTGCAGGCTTTCCTGGGGGGCTGGGGGCCCCAGTAACTCAGGACGGCCACTCTGTCACCTGGCTCTCGGCGCCGTCACAGCGCACGCTCCGTGAACATGGCCTGCGTAGGACCACGGGCCGCCCGCCCGCCTGCTGCTTTCGCAGCTTGGGAGGAGCGAGCCGGAGGCCTCCATTCCGCCCCGCTCGGGCCCCACGGCCGCAGCACAAGGCCTTGAGGCCGCCATAGCTTCTCCGAGTTCCTGTTCCGGTCCGCGTGCGTGCGCGGGCGAGCGAGCGAGCGTGCGCGCCCCCGGAGCCCGGACTCGAAGGCGGCTGCGCGTGCGCCCTGAGCGAGCACGGCGGGCGGAAGTGGGGGCGGGCGAGCGTGCGTGCGTGCGTGCGTGCGCGTGCGCGCGCGGGGAGCGCCCTGGGCCGCCCGGCCATGGCGGAGCCGCCCGCGGCCGAGGAAGCCGAGGCGCAGGGCCCCGGCTGGAGCGGCGGGGACAGCGGCCACGTGTCGCAGAGCCACAGCAGCGCCTCGGGGCCGTGGGAGGACGAGGGCCCGGAGGACGGCGCGCCGGGCCGCGACCTGCCGCTGCTGCGCCGCGCCGCCGCGGGCTACGCCGCCTGCCTGCTGCCCGCCGCCGCGGCGCGGCCCGAGGTGGAGGCGCTGGACGCCAGCCTCGAGGACCTGCTGACGCGCGTGGACGAGTTCGTGGCCATGCTGGACATGATCCGCGGCGACTCGGCGCACGTGGTCCGCGAGGGCGTGCCGCGCATCCACGCCAAGGCCGCCGAGATGCGGCGCGTCTACGGCAAGATCGACCGGCTGGAGGCCTTCGTGCGCATGGTGGGCAGCCGCGTGGCGCGCACGGAGCAGGAGGTGGCCAGGGCCGAGGCCGAGCTGGGCGCGCTGCCCAGGGCGCTGCGGCAGCTCCTGCGCAGCGTGGGCGGCCCCGGCTTCCTCGCCCGGCCGCCGCCGCCGGCCCCGCGCGAGCCGCCGGGGCTGTTCCGCACCGAGGACCACTTCCCGCGCCGCCGCGACGGGCCGCCGCTCTGAGGACCGCGCGGGGCCCGCCGGTGCGCCGCCTGCCACGGCCCGCGAGAAGCCGCCGAGCCGCCGCAGCCCTGCGGAGCGTGCTGGACGGGTCCGGTTCTCTAACCCGCCTGCAGGCGCAGCGTCCAGCAGGAAGCCGGACAGCTCCGAGTAGCCGCGGGGTGCGCCTGCGCCGAGCTCTGGCCGCGCCTGGCCGCCGTAGCCGATGGTTGCTTTATAATCTACGTGTCAATAAAAGTTAAATTATTGTTGGTTTGGAAGTAGGCGGTGGTGTTCCCGGGAGAAAGAAAGAGGCTGGGAGGTGCCCCGTTGTCTTTTTTTAAAGATTTATTTATTTCAGGCCGGCGCCGCGGCTCGCTAGGCTAATCCTCCGCCTTGCGGCGCCAGCACACCGGGTTCTAGTCCCGGTCGGGGCGCCGGATTCTGTCCCGGTTGCCCCTCTTCCAGGCCAGCTCTCTGCTGTGGCCAGGGAGTGCAGTGGAGGATGGCCCAGGTGCTTGGGCCCTGCACCCCATGGGAGACCAGGAGAAGCACCTGGCTCCTGGCTTCGGATCAGCGTGGTGCGCCGGCCGCGGCAGCCATTGGAGGGTGAACCAACGGCAAAAAGGAAGACCTTTCTCTCTGCCTCTCTCTCTCTCCCTGTCCACTCTGACTGTCAAAAAATATACATTTATTTTTTACTTGAGAGTCAGAGAGAAGAGACAGAGAGAGAGAGATCTTCCATACTCTGGTTCACTCCCCAATTGGCCACAACAGCCGGAGCTGTGCTGATCCGAAGCCAGGAGCTTCTTCCAGGTCTCACCCACATGGGTGCAGGGGCCCAAGGACTTGGGTCATCTTCCACTGCTTTCCCAGGCCATAGCAGAGAGCTGGATCGGAAGAGGAGCAGCCAGGACTCGAACCGACGCCCATGTGGGATGCTGGCACTGCAGGCCAGGGCATTAACTCACTGTGCCACAGCGCAGGCCTGTGTTGTTTTGTTTTGTTTACTTGAAGGGCAGAGTCAGAGGAGAGAGGTTGTATCCACCAGTTCACTCCCCTCGTGGCCACAAAGCCAGGGGGCGGCCGGGAGCCAGTACTGGCCTCCACGTGGTGGCGGGGCCTAGCGCTAGAGCCGTCTTGGGCCTTCCCAGGTACATCAGCAGGGATGCAGGGGCTCAAACCGGTGATCCCGGCCGGGGTGGGGGTGGGGGTGGGGCGTGGCGTGGAGGCCGACACAGCGGGTGGTGTCGCCCTTAGCTGCAGGCTTTGGGGGCTTTGTTGCGGCCACGTTCCTCATTGGGGAGGCATCGCTCACAGGAAGCAGCGCCTGGATTTAGAGGCTGAAAGCGCAGGCACCGCGGCTGGCACGGGGCGACCCCGGACCCCAGACCCGTGGCAGCCTCCTTACACACACCCGAAGGCTGTACTGGAAGGCAGAACGGCAGTGAGTCGCGGGGAGTTAGGGCACTGCTGCGGCCGGGAGAGAAGCTAAGTCCCAGGAGGCGCCAGCCGCAGCGTGCTGTGAGCGGAGACCTTCCCAGTCCCAGGGCTCAGTTACCTGCAGCAGAGGGGGCCGGCAGATGGAGGACCTCTCTGTCTTGGCCTCTTTCTAACTCTGCCTTTCAAATAAATAAATAAAAGCTAGGTTGAGAAAATTAGAATAGTAACCAATAGGAACGGTAATCGGCTCAACTGTTGACTTGATTTTAAGTTTACTTGTGAGGCAGAGTGGCCGCTCCGGGTGCTGGTTCACTCCCCATTTGGCCTCAGCAGCTGAGCTGGGCCAGGCCAGGCCAGGGGCCTCCGCGTGGGCTGAGCGAGGACTCGGGTTCTTGGGCGGTCACCTGGAGTGGGCAGCGGAGACGAACTTGAGTGCACGCCCTGTCCGAGGAGGACACGGCCGGCGTCCTGGTTGGCACTTAGCCGCTGTCAGGCGCTGCGTGGGGCGATGGTGAGTTCTTGTTGAGGAGGAGAAAGATGGGCTCGGGATGCCGGGCAGGCAGCACAGGTCCCCGCCCCGCCAGACAGGCCAGTGGGAAGCCCAGCGTGCCTGTCCCCCACTGCCCCCTGCTCGTGGGCTGGGCTCCGTGGGCTCTGTGGGGCTTGTTGAGTTCCCAGCAGGAAGTCCAGCGTGCCTGAGCCCTGGACCAACGGGACAGGTGGCGAGGCAGACGCGGAGCTCAGTCAAACGTGTCCGCGGGAAACCAAGCTCCCTGGAGCTAAGGACGCGGAAGGAGGGTCGGGGTTCTCCCAGGAGCCCGCGGGCTGGCCTGCGCGTGGCAAGGTCAGATACCAGGGGCAGCTTCAGCCAACCCAAGCCTTAGGGGCTGCAGGTGCTCGCGGGGGTCCAGGGAGGGCGTCTCCCTTAGCCACGCCCCGGGAATGTGCAGGCCAGGCGTGCAGCATTGCCTTTCCGAGAGCAAGAAGAGGTTTCCAAGCTTTGCAAGGTGGCCGAGCAGTCGGGGACGCGAGGTGGGGAGGGCGGGGCCGTGTCTGGTGCAGGCACAGCTGCTGCCCACCAGGGGGCGCTGCGGGAGCAGGAAAGGCCTGGGAGGGCCGGTCCAGCCTCTGCCTCCCGGAACCCAAGGCCCTGGCGTTGGGGCTGCAGAGCCCCCGGACCCTGTCCATCCTGAGGGGCTCGCGGGGTGCAGAGTAGGGGCTGCAGCAGTGGCTCAAGGCACAGAGCGGGGAGGGGCAGCACCGGCGGCCCGCGGTCTGTGGCTCTGGCCAGTGGCCTTTGCCTCTTTGGAAGGGCTGCACCCGTTTCTTTCTGTACTTGTCTGTCTGTCTCCTCCACGAGGGCACGGATGACGGCCATTGTCCATCTCGTCCATCTCAGTCCGCGGCACCGGCACCGGGCCCAGTGCAGAGCAGGCTGTCCCCTGTCTCGGGTGAGTGAGTGGAAGGGGATGGTGAGGACGTGTGGGCGGCTGGCAGGGAGACAGAGGGCCCGCGGGCTCAGCTCCCCAGGTCAGGACTGGACGTGCCCTCCCCGCCCCTGCCCTGAGGTCCTAGCACGTCCCATAAGCCGGGTATCGCTGGCCGGATTCGCCTCTCGTCCGGCCCTGTGGTACTTCAGCCTGACGAGAGAGCTTTCCTACCACCCGCCCCCTGGGCCTGGTCCTCCCCCTTCTTCCCAGTTCAGCCTCGCGGGGAGGAAGACCCCTGGGGTCCCAAGCAAAGGAGAGACTCGCCAGCACGTGGGTGCACACGCATGCATGCCCACACGCATAGCACACGTATCACACACATGTGAACACAGCTGTACTCATACAAACACACATACACACGTATAAGCATGTACACAGAGTTGTGCGCGCACACATGAGCACACATGCAAACACGCATGTATATGCACAGTCATGCTGGCATGTACACATGCTAACACATGTGGACACAGTCGTACACACAAACGTGTACACACGCATGTACACAGAGTTGTGCAGGGTAAGCACGCGCACACACATCCATGCACACACACGCAGAGACGCCACCCTTGCGGCCTCTCTGGCCTCTCGGTCCTGTCCTGTGGCCCAGGCTCCCAGGTCGCTCCCCTACCGCAAGTGTCCTGGGGTTTCTCGGATCTCCCGCGTCTCCCTCAAGGAGGCGAAGCTACAAACCCCGCGTGGCCCCCCCTCCCGGCCTCTGCGGCAGCCCCCGCCCAGCAGCCCCACCTGCCTCGGCCCCCCCCCCCCCGAAGACATTCGCAGGCCGGTGTTGGACCTGGTGGTCGAGACCCCCGCCCCCACCCGAGGACTCGGGCCCCGCCCCAACTCCCCTGCAGCCATCGCTCAAGCGGTTGAGTCGCTGCCAGCCCCCCGGAGGCCCGGCTGGAGCCCCTGGGTCCCGGCTTGGCCTGGCCCCGTCCTCGCTGTCGCCGGCACTTGGAGAGCGAGTCGGCGGGGGAGCGCCGTCTGCCCCTCGCCGGCGCTGGTGACGGATAACGAAGACAGCGCCAGGCTCTCGGTGCAGAGCCACTTCACCTGTCCCCTCCGAGACTGGCACCGGCCGCACTGGGAAACCCGTCAGGGTTGGTCTGGGGAAGAAACTCCCCAAAGCTGTCTCGCAACGCCGAGGCTTTCGGCAGACGTCAGTAGCAGGTCGTTTCCTGCCCCGCTGCGAATGGAGATCCCAGCGGGGTGGAGTTTCTGGACCCTGTGTGTGTGCACGCACATGTATGTGTGTGCATGTCTGTATGTGCACACGTGTATGTGCACTGTCTCTGCGCATGGATGCCTTCATGTGCATGCCCGCCTGTGTGCATGTGTGTGCGTGCCTTGTGCATGTGTGTATCTGTGTCTGTGGTGCATGTGTGTCTGTGTGTGTGTATGTGTGTCTCTGTGTGTGCATGCATGCCTGTGGTGCATGTGTGTGTGTGTGTGTGCCTGTGTGCATGTGTGTCTCTGTGTGTGCATGTGTGTATGTGTGTCTCTGTGTGCATGCACGCCTGTGGTGCATGTGTGTATGCGTGTCTGTGTGTACATGTATGTCTCTGTGTGCATGTGTGTCTGTGCATGTGTGTATGCGTGTCTCTGTGTGTTCATGTGTGTCTCTGTATGTGTGTCTCTGTGTGTATGTGTGTGCATGCCCGCCTGTGTGCATGTGTGTGCGTGCCTTGTGCATGTGTGTATCTGTGTCTGTGGTGCATGTGTGTCTGTGTGTGTGTATGTGTGTCTCTGTGTGTGCATGCATGCCTGTGGTGCATGTGTGTATGCGTGTCTGTGTACATGTATGTCTCTCTGTGTGCATGTGTGTCTGTGCATGTGTGTATGCGTGTCTCTGTGTGTGCATGTGTGCATGTGTGTCTGTGCATGTGTGTATGTGTGTCTCTGTGTGTGTGTATGTGTGTGTATGCCTGCCTGTGGTGCATGTGTGTATGCGTGTCTCTGTGTGTGCATGTGTGTATGTGTGTCTCTGTGTGTGCATCTGTGTGTATGTGTGTCTCTGTATGAGTGTCTCTGTGTGTGCATCTCTGTGTATGCGTGTCTCTGTGTGTGCATGTATGTCTCTGTGTGTGCATGTGTGCATGTGTGTCTGTGCATGTGTGTGTATGTGTGTCTCTCTGTGTGTATGCATGTGTATGTGTGTGCATCTGTGGGTATGTGTGTCTCTGTATGTGTCTCTGTGTGTGCATCTGTGTGTATGTGTGTGCATGCATGCCTGTGTGTGCATGTGTGTGCATGTGTGTCTCTGTATGTGCATGTGTGTATGTGTGTCTCTGTGTGTGCATGTGTGTATGCCTGCCTGTGGTGCATGTGTGTATGTGTGTCTCTGTGTGTGCATGTGTGTATGTGTGTCTCTGTGTGCATCTGTGTGCATGTATATCTCTGTGTGTGCATGTATGTCTCTGTGTGTGCATGTGTGTCTGTGCATGTGTGTGTATGTGTCTCTCTATGTGTGTATGTGTGCATGTGTGTGCATGCCTGTGTGTGTCTGTGTGTGCATGCCTGTGCATGTGTGTGCATGCCTGTGCATGTGTGTCTCTGTGTGTGCGTGTGTGTGCATGCCTGTGCGTGTGTGTGTATGTGTGTGCATGTGTGTGCGTGTGTGTGCATGCCTGTGCGTGTGTGTGTGTGTGCGTGTGTGTGCATGCCTGTGCGTGTGTGTGCGTGTGTGTGCGTGTGTGTGCGTGTGTGTGGACATGAGATGAGTGAGTGGAACTTGCTGCCTGCTCTGGAATCCTGAGAAAGGCGTTCGCACTGGAAATGGGCTTCTGATACTTTTTCAGCCAATCAGCTTTGGGATCCTTTTTTGCAAGTGGTGGTAAAACAGGCAGCCCGGGCTGGGCTCTGCCAGTTCACGCACCAGGCTCAGGCCCTGGGGTGCCGCGGGCTTTGCCCCTTGCTCCCTCCTGCGTCTCCTTGCTGTGTCCTGAGCGCGGGGTGCTGCCGGCTCCCTCCCTGAGCTGCCGTCTCTGCCGCGGGGCTGCCCCCAGCCTCTGGCGACGCGGAAGCCCCAGCACGCGGCCCCCACAACCATGGGACTTCAGGCCGGGCTCAGCTGAGAGGCCAGAAAGTGATAAAGCCATGCATGCACGCTCGCATGTTGGCCGCTTGAAAGTGCGTGCCACGTGACCGTCACCAGCGTCCATCCCCAGGACCGAAACCGTTCCCACGAGACCCTCGGGCCCATCACGTCCCAAGGCCCCGGCAACCTCTGTTCTCCGTGATCCAGGCCCTCCGGCACCTCGTGCCATTGTCTCCTGTGGTGCCGCGTGTCCCAGTCTTTGCATGGCCGGGAAGGTCCCACTGCGTGGATGCGTCCGTGTGGCTTAGTCGCGCGTCCCGCCGGGCACGGCCTGCTGCTCGCTGGCGTCCCGCTTGGGACGTGCACCCCAGGACCTGCGTGGCCGGGCCGGGTGCTCCCGGGAGTGCCGTTTGGAAATTGAAACTGCAGATCATGTGTCTGCCCTGGAGGGGGCGGGGGAGGGAAGGCAGAGCTGGGTGGGCGACTTCTCTGCGTCAGACTGGCTGTCTGTGGGCTGGCCCCGCGCAGACACGGCTGTGGGGCTGCCCAGGTGCAGCTCCGCGCAGGGCCCAGGCTGTGGCTGCAGAGGCACGGCCGGCGGGCGTGGCCTCCGTCTCTGCCCTGCCGGGCCCTCCCTAATAAAGCCCCGCTTCTTCCCACTGCTGAGCTCAACGAGCTATTCTGAGCTCCCTGCACACACTCGGGCCCTCTGTCTGCCCACGCCACCCTCTGGAGCCCTCATAATGCGGCCCTGTTCTCCCAGCCGCACAGCCGCCCGGCCTTGGGGCCTGCCCTGGGAGGAGGCTGTGCCAGCCCCGGGGAGGCTGCGCCTTGCTGGGTTCCAGGAAGGCGTGCGTGCCGTGTGTGGCCAGAGGCAGGGGCACCTCCCCTGCGGTAGCACCCTTGGGGGTTATGGGCAGAATGCGGGGTCAACGGCTGGGCCACGGCTCGGCTCCCAGGCCCGGTGGGCTGCTGCTGTGATCCTAGGGGCTTCAAGGCTGAGGTTTGCTGTTTGCTGCTGGGATGGCGACCTGCCTCTGCCACTTCCTGGCTTCCCCAGAGTCCCACAAGGTGCTGGGCTCAGCCGAGGCTACGGTCAAGACTTGGGAGCTGAGTGAATGAACTGACCACGCTAGCCGAGCAAGCGGTCACTCTCTGACCCCAGGAACCCCCGTGATTTGATGAGACCAGGCACCCCGGAAGGAGAGAGGCTGCCTTTCTCTCTTACCAAGAGCCCTTATATATTTAGGATTTATTTATACATGTAGTTGAAAGTGAGAGAGAGAGAAGAGAGACCTTCCATCTGCCTTGTGCACTCTGGAAATACCTGCGACAGCTGGAGCCGCACCAGGCTGAAGCCAGGAACCAGGAGCTCCTTCCGGGTCTCGCATATGGGCGGCAGGAACCCAAGGACCTGGCAGTGACTGCTGCCTCCCAGGCACACTAGCAGGGAGCTGGGTTGGAAGCAGAGCAGCCAAGACTTGAACCAGGCACTCTGATACGGGTCGCAGGCCTCCCAAACAGCAGCTCAACCCTCTGCGCCACAGTGCCAGCCCCTCCCTAACATATATATTATTTATTTATTTATTTATTTATTTATTTATTTATCGTCCCTGCTTCCTTGCAGGGTGGTGGCCCGTGGGTTCCCTGCCAGGAACCAGAATCCACGGGGAAGCCTGGCCCGGCACACACGGCTACTTGATGACTGTTAATTGAGTGAAGGCACCAAGGCCATTCATGCCGTCTGGTAGATTTCAGGTCACCCTGGCTTTGTCCCCCCTCAACATCTTGGCACCTGCTGGTCCCTGGGCCTGCAGTTCTGCCCCCCACCCTCACGTGCAGAGGTTCCTCTCTGGGCCCCGACAGCAGCAGTCCCACCCCAGGTGCTCTCCCAGGTGCACCGGCACACTTCCTCCCTAGCCCCCCTGCTGGGGTCATCCCTTGCCCACCCCTTTCCATCACAGTGGGGGTGCCTGGCGCCTCGGGCCTCAGCACCACGCTGGCCCGCGGTTCCAGTGGAGTAGACACTTCCTGTGCAGCCAAAAGCACGTGAGCCAGGGACACCTGGAACTTGATGCTACGTCCATTGTGAGGAGGAAGTGGACTCAGATGCAGCACCTGGAATTCCTGGAGGTCACGGCTGGCCGGAGGTGCAGGCACCAGGACCCCGTCCTCCGCTCACCTGTGCACTGGCTTCTGTGAGGAGATGGAGGGGGAGAGATAGACCGACAGACAGGGAGGGGGCTCCTGCCTGCCGGTTCTCTTCCCAGATGCCTGCAACAGGCCGGGCCAGGCCAGGTCAGAGCCGGGAGCCAGGAACTTAATGCAGATCTCCCAGTCCCTGGGGCCATCACCTCTGACTCCCAGAGTCTGCGCCGGCAGGAAGCTGGGTCAGAGCCGGAGCCGGGAATTGAACCCAGGCCCTCTGGTGCGGGGTGCAGGTATCTTAACCACTGGGTCCAATGCGCATTCCCCATCCAACAGGTTTTTATCCAGTGCCCGTTGGCTGTAGAGGTGGTCCTGAAGCCAGTCCCCATACCGTCTACCTTAAACATGTGTTGTGTTTGTGATGTTTTGAGGGGCCCGTGCTGTAATGCACTAGACTAAACCTCCGCCTATGGCGCTGGCATCCCTTATGGGTGCTGGTTTGAGTCCTGGCTGCTCCACTTCCAATCCAGCTCCCTGCTAATGTGCCTGGGAAAGCAGTGGAGGATGGCCCAAGTCCTTGGGCCCCTGCACCCACGTGGGAGACCTGGAAGAGGCTCCTGGCTTCAGCTCCAGCTGTTGAGGCCATCTGGGGAGTGAACCAGCGGATGGAAGACTTTTCTTCCCTCCTTCCTTCCTTTTTTTTTTTTTTTTTAAAGATTTATTTATTTATTTGAGAGTCATAGTTACACAGAGAGAGGAGAGGCAGAAAGAGAGAGAGAGGTAGAGACAGAGAGAGAGGTCTTCCATCTGCTGGTTCATTCCCCAAATGGCTGCAGTGGCTGGAGCTGTGCCAATCCAAAGCCAGGAGCCAGGAGCTTCTTCTGGGTCTCCCACGTGGGTGCAGGGGCCCAAGCACTTGGACCATCTTCCACTGCTCTCCCAGGCCACAGCAGAGAGCTGGATCAAGTGGAGCAGCCGGGACTTGAACTGGCACCCATATGGGATGCCGTTGCTTCAGGTGACGGATTGACCTGCTACACACAGCGCCCCCCCTCCCCCAGTGTTTTTGCGCCACCTGGCTAAGGTCGGCAGGTGCAAGCCAAGCTGTGTGGGGACAGAGACGGAACGAAGCCGCCCCTCCCTTTGGCGCCTGCAGGGAGCAGCTCTGAGCGCTGCCCCCCCCCCCCCCCCCCGCTGCCTGTTCCAGAACCCCTTCTGCTCCAGGCAGATAAGGAAGCCCAGAGCCGCCCTGTCTCCCACGCTGCCCTTGGGTTTGCCTTCCAGAACGTGCGGTCGCTCTCAGGGCACCAAAGTACGCGTGCCGTTCACTTAGGGTCTATCCTGACACAGCAGTAAGTTCTGAAATGTTGTTAACGGCATGGAAAAATTCAGCCCTTAGTTTGCAGTGAAAAAGACCAGGAAACTGCGTGGAAACCGGCATGTGCTACGGATGGGAGCTGGCTCGACTAAGACCCGCACGCTGGGAGCAGTCGGCCACTGTCACTGGCGCTGGTCCTCAGGCTGAGGCGTCAGCAGTCGTTTTCTTTCCTCCCCCTGTAGCTCGTGCTCTGGGTGTGTTCTTAGATGGGGGAAAGGGCTGCTCCGTCAGGCGTAAGCAAACCCAGGCTCATCAAACGTGCGTGGGCCCGCCTGAGGCTGAGGCCAGGAGGTCTTTTTCTTTCTTTTCCTATTTTTAAAGTCTTGGTTTTCTGTGCTGTTCCTGTTACAATCGGCCCCGTGTTCTGGTCGTTTTCAACCCACTGAGCTGCACCACCCCAGTGCCAGCCCCATTTCTAGATGACCGGATCCTAAACCTGCCTGGGGACAGCAGTGTGTCCCTGACGCCCCCCTGGAGCCTCGGGCCTGCTTCCTCCACGTCTCCCCCTGCACCGAGCCCCTGCCTCCCACCCCCGGGCAAGGAGAGGTGGTCCCAGGCTGTGTGGGTGGCTTTGCCCCCTGAGATGCAGGTTCCTGAAAACCCCTGGGCAGTAAAAGCCCCAGAGAAATGGGAGTTGGCTGCCTGTAGTGTCACCGTGGCAACAGCTGGGCCAGCCCACCACCCACCCTGCCTGTGGCTCCCTGACCAGGTTGGGGGTGGGGGTGGCTTTGAAGCTGACCCAGACTTGCCAACTCTTTTTTTTTTTTTTCCCTACCAAAGGCTTTAAAAAAAAAGATTTCCTGATTAATTGACTTGAAAGGCAGCGTAAGAGAGGAGAAAGACAGAGAGAATCTTCCATCTGCTCGTTCAATCAACAAATGTGTGCAACAGCTAAGGCTGGGCTGGGCCAAAGCCGGCAGCCAAGAAATCCATCGGGGGCTCGCACGTGGGTGGGTGGGCCATATGCTGCTGCTTCCCCAGCACATTAGCAGAGAGCTGGGTTGGAAGTGGAGTAGCAGGGACTTGAACCTGCATCCTGCGTGGTGGCCTACCCTGCTGCAGCCCAACACCGGCCATAACGACGTTTTGATAAAAACTTCCATCCGGGGTCACTGCCTTTCTTAGAGCAAGGACTTCCTCTCAAACTAGGGGAAGGGCCAGGAAGGACAGCTGCCCGCTGCCCACTGTTGCTTCCGAAACCATTTGGTGAAGACCCCATCGAAAGAGGAGGCTGGAATGTGTCGCTCCCCCTCTTCGTGGAGGAACGACACTAAACCCTGCCTAGGCTTCCTATCCGAGTCACGGCACCATTATGTTGCTCCCCCTCTTCGTGGAGGAACGACACAGGACCCTGCACTGTTCTTTCGTCTGCTCGGCCCTCCCCGGGTTTGCTGCTGGTTCTTCCCGGGTTGGCTACCGTCCCTCCACCTCCGTGGAAGGGCGGTTCCCCCTGCGACATTCCCCACTTCCGCAGGGGAGCGGCACACCGCCGGCCGGCTCTCTCAGGGGCTGCACAGGTGTTCCTTCAGATAGATGTTCCTGGTGCATGTTGTCTCTCTCCTCCTTTATAGTCCTCTTCCACCAATCCCAATTCTGCTACCCACACGCCGAGTACGCTGCTCTCCTCCAATCAGGAGCAGGTCCTACAGTTTATTGGTTGAACTGGAGGCAGCTGAGTAGAAGCTGTTTCCCTTCTCAGCGCCATATTGTGGGAGAGCAGATGCATAGAATAAGTCTTAATTCCAGTAACAGTCTAGTCCGAGTTGCTCCCCACAGATCCCCCTTTCTTTTTATTTTTTTGCGTTGATACGCGCCTGTCTTCGGTGCCCCGCGGCACACACTCTGCTCTGCTTGCTGGAGTTGCCCACAGGTGCTTACAAGCCCTACCAATCAGGCAAACCGAATCCGGGTCCTCTCTTCGCCATGTTGTGAGGAGGTTTTTAGGCGCTGATGCATGCCTGTATTTGGTGCCCTGCAGCGCATGCTCTGCTCTGCTAGAACTGCCTGCAGGTGCTTACAAGCCCTACTAATCAGGCAAACCGAATCCAAGCCTTCTCATTGCCGTCTTGTGGGGAGACTTATTGGTGTTGATAACGTGCCTGTCTTCGGTGACCTGCAGCCGCCCACAGGTGCTTATCGTCTTACTAATCAGACAGACCGAATGCAAGCTCTCTCATTGCCGTGTTGTGGGGAGGCCTTATTTTTCTCTATTTCTCTATCTCCGGGCATTCCTATCTCTCCTATTTTACTTCTATCTGCCAGCATTCCTATTTCTCTCATTTTACTTCTAAACTTTCTCTTATCCCCGCGGCTTCCCGGTGCCTGCCCTGAGGCTGCTTCTCAGCGCCTCGCCCCGTGGCGGCTTCCCGGCTCTGCGCCGCTTCAGCCCGCGCTTCTCTCATCTGCACGGGTTCCCGGCTCTGCGCAGCTTCCCGGCTTCGCGCGCGCTCTGCGGTCTCTGCGCCCTTCGCGCCCGCACCACGGCCTCGCGCCAGCCCCGCACTTCCTACTCGCGCCCCGTGCGCTCTCCCCATTCGTGCCCCGCGTGCTCTCTGCACGCGGCAGCTTCTGCGAATCACACAGCCTAGCTCATGTTTCCGACACCGGTATTCAGTCTAAGTTCCCCGGGCTAACCTGGAGAATTGAACCTAGCTTACACGTCTCCGCCTTATGGTTTGGCTTCCCGTCTTTTTCTCCCCGGGCTAATCTGATGGATTCCAACCTGGCTTACGTCTCCACCTCTGGTTTTAGCTTTTCGCCTTTTGTTCCCCGGGCTGACTTGAATTCCAACCTGGCTTACGTCTCCGCTTCAGCCTGCCCCTGCGGCTTCATCCTCCCTAACATATTTTTCTCTACCCGGTATGTTTCCTAACTTTTCTTCCAACAATATTCCTCCCTCATTTCTCCTGGCTTCTCCCCACAGTCTGTATCAGAGTCTAAGTTTCTTCTAGGTTTCACTTTCGCTTTTAATCTCCTAGCTTCCCCGCCATAGTCCACATCTGAGTCTAACTTTCTTCTTACTTTCACTTTCGCTTTCAATCCTAACGTCCAATCCTAACTTCTTTCCCACAGTCCGCATCCGAGTCTATGCCTAGGCTTTCGATAGCTTCTTCCGGCACCTTTTCCGTCCGGCTTTTCCCTAGGCTCTTTGCTAGTCTCTCTCTCTGGTATTTTCCCACTTTTTCCCGTTTCTTCCCTCCTAAGTTTCCTATCCGAGTCACGGCAGGAACGTCCGCCAGCTGGCGGCGCGGGGGCCGGCATGCAGGGACTGGAGCCCACCCTGCTGCCACCGGGCGTTATGCTGGGGAAGGAAACCAGACACAGACGTCCAAGACAGGCCACTCCATAGGAACGGAAAGTCGGTCAGTGGTTGCCAAGGCCTGGGGTGGGGGGCAGGGAATGGCTGTGGGGGTTTCTGAGGGTGACAGCTGTACCACACTGTGACCGTGCTCAAACCTGCACTGCGGCCGGCCCCGTGGCCTGGCGGGTAAAGCCACTGCCCGAAATGCCCGCATCCCATTTGGGCGCTGGTCCATGTCCTGGCTGCTCCACTTCCCGTCCAGCTCTCTGTTATGGTCTGGAAAGCAGTGAAGGATGGCCCGAGTGCTTGGGACCCTGCACCTGCGTGGGAGACCCAGAAGAAGCTGCTGGCTCCTGGCTTTGGCCTGGCCCAATGCTGGCCATTGTGGCCATCTGGGGGTGAACCAGTGGAGGGAAGACCTCTCTCTCTGTCTCTTCCTGTCTGTCTATAACTCTGACTTTCAAATAAATATCTTTAAAACCCACTGCATCATATACCTTAATTTATTTTTTTAAAAAATATTTATTTATTTACTTGAAAATCAGAGTTACACAGAGAGAGAAGGAGAGGCAGAGAGAGGTCGTTCATCTGCTCGTTCACTCCCCAGATGGCCGCAACAGCCACAGATGGGCCCATCTGAAGCCAGGAGCCAGGAGCTTCTTCTAGGTCTCCCACATGGGTGCAGGGCCCAAGGACTTGGGCCATCTTCCACTGCTTTCTCAGGCCATAGCAGAGAGCTGGATCGGAAGTGGAGCATCTGGAACTCGAACCGGTGCCAGTATGGGATGCCAGCACTGCAGGTGGTGGCTTTACCCCCAAGCCACAGCGCTGACCGCATACCTTGATTTCTATTTCCTTGAGGGACAGAGTTCTTGTCTGCTGGGTCACTCCCTGAATGCCTGCAATGGCCGGGACAGGGCTGGGCTGAAGCCAGGAGCTGGGCACTCCATCCAAGCCTCCCACATGAGTGACAGAAACCCCAGGAGTTGACCCTTGCTGCTGCCTCCCAGGGCCTGCATGAGAGGAGGTGAGGTCGGGGCCACGCCCGGCGGTGAACTCAGGCACTGCCCTGTGGGATGTGGGTGTCTAACCGCCTGGCCCAGCCCTCTGTGAATCATATGTCAACAAGAAGTGCAACAATGTAACAAATGTAGCAGCTCGCAGTTGTGTAAACTGACAGTAGTCAGTGTCATTCTTGTCATTCCGCAAGTGTTCTGGTGCGGGTCCTGTTCAAAGCAGACCTGCTGCCCGACTGTGCCTCCTGCGTTTCTGCTCCGCCCTAGGATTTTCTGTCCCAAGTCCAATGTCACCGCGCTGGGTTCACCAACGCGGAAGCAAGAAAAAGCCGGCTTCCCTTCACGACAAACTTCTGCCTGCGTGCTCGCTGCTGGACGGGCCTTCCAGGCTGCCTGGAGCTGGGGAGCGGGGCTTCGAAAGACCCAGGTGCAGAGAAGCAGGTGCTGACCCAGGGGGTCCTCGGCCCACAGGGAAGGTGACACCCCAGGGGGCACGGGTGGCCTCCGACGCTGTCCTCCGCGCCGCAGCCTGCGAAGTCCACTCTGTCTTTGCCCGGCCCCGAATCCCTGAGGCCCTGCTGCACTTGTGCTGTTGGCTGGGAGTGGACGTTCGTATACAACGTGAGCCGGAAGTGCAGTGTCACAGCTGGGCGACGGGGGCAGCAGGAGGGCACCCGAGAGAGGGGCCACTCGGGGTGGGGGGCCTGCGCCCTCCACAGGCAATGGACTTGGGGCTTCTGGGCAGGGGGTTGGCTGCCAGCCGCAGTCCGGGTGGTGGCAAGAGTCAGGGGTGGGCAGGACCAAGGCTGGCTCCAGGATGTTCCAGGTGCCTTAGGGGTGCTTGAGGGCCAAGGATCCACGCAGCCTCGAGAGACAAGGGTCCCATGTGTGGAAGCTTGTGGGCCGGGGTCTGTCCTCGCTGCCCCCACTCCCCCGCCATGACTGATTTTGGCATGCCATGCAAGCATGTGGCTGAGTGCTGGCAGGCCTGACCCTTCCCCCCGATGCTGTGTGGGCACGCGGGAGCGTGCAGGGTGCCCAGGCAGCACCAGCACTGGTGCAGGTGTGTTTGGGCGGGCAGGCAGGAGCCATAGTGACGGCCAAGAAGGCCTTGCCGGCTGCAGCTCCGCCCACCTGGCCGTGTGTTTCGGCAGAGCTGCCCTGGCCCAGGGCCTCAGTGTCCAGGCCTCCCCGCATCCGTGTTCTGCCCTTGCTCTGCCTCTTTCTTCCCCACCGTCCTCTGCCTCTGCCCCTGAGCCCGGGGTCCTGCCCCGCTCCTTCTCCACTCTCCAGTCCCTGTCTCTGTCTCGTCACCTCCCTCCAAGGCGGGGCTGGCCTCAGGCAAACACGGCTCAGCTGTCCCCACAGCCACAGCCTCCCCTCCCTGCTGGCGCCAGGCAGGGGGCCTCTGGGCAGCCATCTCTGACACAGCTCATTGTCGCTCGGTTTTTATGAGGCCTTAAGGAGTCCATTCAGTGGGACGGAGCTGCCCTGGGCGTGGGGACAGACATGACCATTAAAAGGTGTCGAAGCCAGCACGGCTGGCACCGGGGTGCCCGGGAGCGTGAGTGACAAGGGAGCCCCGGGGAACCGCCCGCTCGGCCTCGCTGTCTGCCAGACCTGCCCAGCCCACGCCTCCTGGGTGCAGCCTTGGACAGGCTGCACAGATGGGAAACAGGAAAACCGAGGCCAAGGGAGGGTCAGTGGGTGGCCTGAGGTCACGCACACAGCGAGGGCTCGCCACTGCCCTGCCTTGGGCGGAGAAGAAGGCCGGGAGGAGACCTGAGCCACCAGGCCTGGGAACAGAGGAGGGCTCTGCACTCCCACCTGGGAGGGAGCTCCCAGACACAGGGTCCCTCCTTGACGTGATCCATCCATCCATCCATTCATTAACTCGTTCATTCATTCATTCATTCCACGCCCCTCCCTGGGCGTGGCTGCGAAGAGGACCAGGCCGCCCTGTCCTGCCCATGGCCATTCCTGGAAGCCACACCCTTCCCACCTCCCTTCGAGCCAAGGAGCCCCCTCCCAGCTGTTCACAGACGTGGTTCGCCTGGATCCACCACTCCTCCCCTCGGAAGCAGAAGTGGATTCAAATCCAGATGTCCTTGGCTCCTGCCATCAAGCTGAGCCGTGGCCCCGGGCGTCAGCCACAGCCGAACCCCAGGGACAGCAGCGAGAGCAACCGCAACCACAGGCGGCACCCCTTAAAACTGCCTTCTCACACGTCATCTCCCTGATGGGGAGACAGGCTCAGCCCACAGCTCGCGTGAAGAGGGGGCCAGGCTGGGCCTAGTTCCTGGGTGGGGACAGGGTCCCCTGCACCCTGTGGCTCCCCCATCAGCAGGGTCGCCCACTGGGGCCGTGACAGCCGGCAAACATCAGGGCAGGAGGGAGGGGCAGCTCCAGGGAACCAGGTCCAGCCCGGCCAGCCCGCTCGCCCTCCTGCGCTCAAGCTGCCCAGCTCCCGCTCAGGGGTGGCTGGCCCCGCCCTTGGTGTCCTGCCGAAGCAGGCATGGCTGTGGGAGCAGGTGCAGTGCCCTCTGCCCTCCCTACCTCCCACCACTCCCACGCTGCGCCTTCCTCTCGTTCGTCACCGCCTGCAGTGGTGGCACTGCTCCAGGGAGTTCCTGGTCCCCCCAGAGTCAGCCCCTCCACTGTGGGCGCTGTGTGGTCACCACCAGCTGGGTCACCTCCAGCAGAGACCCCACCCCATCCCCGGGGGCACTCAGCTTCCCCCTTTTCCTAGGTGAGGGGCCCAGACTCCAGCCGGTGCCAGGCAGAGGTGGGAGGGACTCCGCAGGGGTCCATTTGGGTGAGGGGAGGCCTGGCTGCTACTGCCCAGCCCAGAGTCCGGCTGCCTGCCCGGCGCGGGGTCAGGTCCCGGCGCTACCCGGCCTCCTCATGACGGCTGTCGCCAGGAGGGAGGAAACAGGCAGAGTGGCGAGGAGACACACTGGCCACACAGCCAGTACGTGACACAGCGGGCACGCGGACGCTGCCCATTTGGTGCCTGGCTGCTGTCCAGCTCCTTCATGGGTACGCCTTGCTCAGCTCTGAGAAACCGGAACCAAGAGCCTGGAGCCAGGACCACTGATGTGGGAGCTGACGGACGTCCGAGCCCAGCCTCTCCTGCCCAGGGCTGTGTGGCCTGGGACGTGGTGCTTAACCTCTCTGGGCCTCGGAGGCCTGCTGCAGCCTCGTGTAGGGATAAGCATCACTCAGCGCTCACTGAGCACCTTCTGTGTGCATGGCTGGGGAGCACAGGCGGCATCTCCATCGTGGGGGGTGGCGGTCCCGCAGACCAGGTGTGGACGCACCTTGCCAGCCATGGCCAGGACCCATGGCCATCTCCTGTGACTGCCTCTGGGCTCACTGAGGGCACCTCACAGTGAGGGTTTGGGAGACGCATGCTGGGTGTGAGGGAGCCCCAGGCGGGAGGCAGTGTGTGAGCAAAGGTGGGGTGGCTGCGCAGGTGGGGCGGGGCCCGACACTCAGATGCTGCCCTCTGGGGCCCTGGGGTGGGGATGTCCTCTCTGTGTCCCTTGGGTGGGGACAGGGTGACAAACATCCTCGTCAGGCCTGCAATCCCCGGGCACGCCCCACAGCGCCGGGTGTCCTGTCGGACGGCTTCCGCTGGCTGCCCTGCCCTGCCCAGCGCTGATTCACCCGTCCAGCGAGGTCCAAAGCAGAGCTGCCCACGGGCTGAGCTGGGAGTGTCCATAGTCCATCTTTCATTTCTAGAATCTTGTTCTTTCTGAATATAAACACGATATTGCCTGTGATAAAAATGAAATTGGGAGGAGTCAGCGTTGGGCAGTAGTTGAGTTAAGCTGCCAGCCACGACGCCGGTATCCCATGAGGGCGCCGGTTCGAGTCCCGGCTGCTCCACTTCCGATCCTGCTCCCTGCTAATGCACCTGGGGAAGCAGCGGAGGACGGCTCAAGTGCTTGGGCCCCTGCACACGCGTGGGAGACCTGGAAGAAGCTCCCAGCCATTGTGGCCACCTGGGGAGTGAACCAGTGGATGGAAGACGTCGTCTGGGGACAGCTGGGTCACCCCGCAGAGTGTAGACCAGCAGATGTGTAGACCTGGGCTCAGGGTCGGGCCGCGCGCTTACCTTGCACAGCTGCCAGAGGAATTCAAGAAAGAAGCAGCAGTACTGCCGCGCGTGAGCTGGCACCTGCAGGAAGTGCTGTCCGGACGGCGGGCCGGCAGCGGACACCCGGCGCGAGCAGCGAGCCTGCGTTTGACTCACCTTGGCCTGGGAGGGGCCCCGCAGCGGGGGGTATTCTCCCCATTTGACAGATGTGAGGACTGAGGGTCGGGAAGGCTGGGCGTTGTAGCTGCAGGCAGAAGCAGCCCAAGCGGGCATCGCAGACGGACAGGAAACGCGCAACAGGGGCTGCTGCTTGGCCCTGGGGGAGGGGAAGGACCGACGTGCCACCACGTGGATGCGTGTCGCGAACGTCCTGCCAGGCGGAGCCAGGCGGCCACAGTCGGCCGGGGTCGTCTGAAATCCCTGGACCGGGTGCAGCGCAGGAGCAGAGATTCGGGCTGCTGGCCTGGGGGAGGGGCGTGAGGGTGCCCTGGGTGTGGGTGTCCCTGGGGCAGCAGAGATGTCCTGGAAGTCAACAGCGGTGATGGTTGCCCCCCGGGACTGTGCTCACACCGCTCTACCGCACACGTGCAGTACAGGAACCTCCCCTCAGTCCCAGCTGAAGAAAGGGATGTCTGGGGACGGGCTCGGGGTCACACGCCGGCGGCTGTCGGAAGACCGCTGCACCTCTTGGCTCACGTGACCGCGGCCATGCTGCCCCTGTGCCCGTCGCCCCCTCCGGAGTACAGGGGGGCGATGGACGGCTGGGTGGAGACCAATGGCCCGATCTCCCTCGCCGGCCAGCTCTCTCCTCACCCCTCCCGGACGCTCAGGTAATGCAGGGTGCAGAGCTGTGCTCCTTCCAAACAAGGCGCAGGGCAGGGCGTGGGGCACAGCGGCGAGGACCAGTTGGGCAGCCCCTGTGCCGCATCAGGCGCCTGGGTTGGAGTCCCGCTCTGCTTCTGTTCCAGCTTCCCGCTGAAGCCCAGCCTGGCAGGCAGCGGCGATGGCTCGGGCACGTGGGTCCCTGCCACCCACGGGGAGACCCGGTCGGAGATCCTGGCTCCCGGGTTTGGCCTGGCCCAGCCCCAGCTCTTGCAGGCTTGAACCAGTGGATGGAAGAGCTCTCTCTCTCTCTCTCTTTCTGAAGTTGTGCCTTTCAAATTATAAATAAATAAATAAAACAAAACAAAAACGCAGTCCTCACCCTCTCCCTGCTCTCCAACATCCCCAAACCAGAACGTCCCGTTGCTTGGGGCCAGCGCCGTGGCATAGCGGGTAAAGCTGCCACCTGCGATGCTAGTATCCCGTATGGACACGAGTTCAAGTCCC
Organism: Oryctolagus cuniculus; assembly: GCF_051225735.1. Taxonomy (NCBI): domain Eukaryota; kingdom Metazoa; phylum Chordata; class Mammalia; order Lagomorpha; family Leporidae; genus Oryctolagus; species Oryctolagus cuniculus. The sequence continues at coordinate 3,452,312 of NC_142868.1, read as the reverse complement.
GGCTGTTCCAATTCTGAACTGGCTCCCAGCTAATGTGCCTGGGAAAGCGGCCGAGGATCCCCCAAGTCCTTGGGCCCCTGCACCCCCATGGGAGACCTGGAAGAATCTGGTTCCTGGCTTCAGCCTGGCCCAGTCCTGGCCATTGCAGCCATCTGGGGAGTGAACCAGCAGATGGAAGACCTCTCTCTCTCTCTCTCTCTCTCTCTCTCTAACCCTGACTTACAAATAGCTAAATAAATCATTCAAAACAAAAACAAAAAAGAAAGACAAAAAGAGAAGTCACTGCTCCCTCAGCGTCCTGTCTGTGACACCCACGCCCCAGGTCCACGCGTCATCCTCCCAGCTCCTGGTCCCGGGTGGTGCCGGCTCCCTCCCACTGGTCAGTGGCCTGTGAATGGGGCCTGGGAAGTCCCCCACAAGGGGCTGCCAACATCCCGGCCGCCCCACACCTCCTCCAGCCTGCCGCTGGAGGTCTCCCTGCCGCGGCCTCCAAGGGGCGGGGCCCCCAGACAAAGGCGGCTCTGTCCCAGGCCGGGGGCTCCTCCGTGTCACCGTGCGGCTGGTGCCTTCCCGCAGTGAGGGTGGGGAGAGCGCCCCATTTTCCTGCGGTGGTCAGCGCGGAGAGGGGTGGGACGCAGCAGCCTGCGTGGGGTGTGGGGGAAGCCGCCCGGCTGTGCAGCTCTCCCCCATGCCTGAGCACGCGTCCACACTGAACACGGACACGTGTCTGCTTCCACGCGCCCACACTGCCGCCGTCTGCTCGCGACTGCAGGTTTGGGTGTTCCCTAAATCTTTTTTTTTTTTTTATTTTTTTTGGACAGTGAGAGAGAGAGAGACAGAGAAAAGTCTTCCTTTGCTGCTAGTTCACCCTCCAATGGCCGCCGTGGCCAGCGCGCTGCGGCCGGCGCACCGCGCTGATCCGATGGCAGGAGCCAGGTGCTTCTCCTGGTCTCCCATGGGGTACAGGGCCCAAGGACTTAGGCCATCCTCCACTGCACTCCTGGGCCACAGCAGAGAGCTGGCCTGGAAGAGGGGCAACTGGGACAGAATCCGGCGCCCCGACCGGGACTAGAACCCGGTGTGCCAGCGCCGCTAGGCGGAGGATTAGCCTAGTGAGCCGCGGCGCCGGCCAAGTGTTCCCTAAATCCTTACGCTGAGTGCTAACCACTGTGGGGTGACTTTGGAGAGGGGTCCCCAAGAGCCCCCCCCCATAGAAACGACCCCAACGGCGCATGCTTCCTGGGACCGTGTGAGTTCAGCGGCTGGTGGTGCTGGCCACACTGCCGGCGCGAATCCGCTGGTACGGGGGCCTTCCAGCCTCCAGAGCTCCGTGCAGCAGCCTGAGCTGGCCGAGACCTCTCCATGCCTCTGTCCCAGCAGGCGGTGGGCACCCTGCCAGGACACCCCATCAGGACCCACCGGGCACATGCAGGCTCAGCCAGCCTGTCCCCGGGCACCCCTGCCCCCCCCCCAGCGCCTCGGCCACACCCCTCCTCTCCCACCTGCACGGCCCCTCGGGCCCCCATGCACACTTTATCCCACACTCCTGTGCTCATAGCGTGTTTGCAAGCGTCACCCACCCGGCCAGCCCTGGGGCTGCCCACTCACAGGGACGCAGGTGCTGAAGACCTGATGACCTGGCTGTGACCTTGCCACGGCTGGGCCAGGGCGGAGGGGAATTCCAGTGGGCGGGGCAGGGAGGCGGGGCGAGTGGCTGCGAGGGGTGTGTGTGTGTGTGTGTGTGTGTGTGTGTGAAGGGGCAGGTGCAGCCAAGGACACGCCGGCCCTGACCGCGGCCGCTCCTCACGTGCAGTGCGATTCCCCCAGCCCATTCTCCACTGAAGCAAGAAGCCAGAGACACAGGCCCGTGAGGACCGGGTCAGAGCAGGGGTCGCGTCGGCATCGGGGGCATTGGCAGGAGGGACGCGGGGAGCCTGCCAGGGCCGGCTGTGTTTTGTGTCCGATTGGAGTGGTGGTTACAGGGCCCATGCATTCGGCACAAGCTCACCAGACACTGAAGACCTGTGTGTGGGTCGGCTTTGTGGCACAGTGGGCTAAGCCTCCACCTGCGGCATCGCCATCCTGTGTGGGCTCTGGTTCAAGTCCCAGCGGCTCCACTTCCGATCCAGCTCCCTGCTAATGGCCTGTGCAGGCTCCCTTGCAGCCAGGTGTGGCTCTCGCCTGCATCCTGACCAATGAGACAAAGGACAAAGCAGTGACCTGGGCTTTGCAGGAAGCTCGTTAAACAGAGTCCAGAACTGGTGGAAGCTCTTTTTTTTTTTTTTTTTAAACCTGTTCTGCCTTATTTCTGCTTCCTTCCTGGTATAAAGATATGATGGCTAGAACTCCAGCAGCAATGTTGGACTGTGAGGTGATCCTTAGGTTAGAGGCAAAACTCAGGAAGGCAAAGAGATGTGCTTGTTCCTGATCCCGTGCCAAGGGTGCCTTGGTGGACGGTGGCTTAACCTTTTGTCTGCCTACCTTGTGACCCCATCCCTCCCCCCTGCCCTGTCTCCATCATCTTCCCTTCCCATCGGCCTCACCCATCAGCCCCACTAGCTGATGTAGCTCCAAGCATCGCTCTGGTCCACCCACTTCCACCCCTCGCCACCATCGCCTGTGTCCCCGGCCCCTCCCCCCGGCTCACTGGCACAGTATCGTAGCCGCGCGCCTCACGGCAGCCTCACCATGTCTGAAAGCTCCCAGCGCATCTTTGCCCTGTGGCTTCCTGCCAAGCCGAGGGCAGCCCTGCACCCCCTGCCACACTGCCCGGTCTGCAGGGCCCAGCAGGTGCAGGGACAGACGGGACACGTGGAGACCCTCCAGGAGCCAGCAGCCCCGTGAGAAACCCAAAGGGACGGTGGTGGACGGCGAGGCGCCCTCTGCCCTCAGGCCCCCGTGAGCTGTTCTCTCTGCCCGGCTGCTGCTCCCTTCCGTCTGGCTGGGCCAGATTGGTCAGTCAAGTTCTGTCTGGTGAGCCCACGTGTGCTGTTTGCCTCTCCCACCGCAGCCAGCTGCCGGTTCCGGGGATGACGTCACTGAATGCCGGCTCGCTCAGCTCCCGGGATCGCGTGGTGCGTGGCGGGGGCCCTCAGGTTCCCAGAGGACCTGGACAGGGATGACGGCCAGGGTGTCGGCTCGCAGAGCGTGGGCCCCCTGGGCCAGCCTGGGGCTGCAGGGCAGGCAGACCGCCTTCCTTCCCAGCCCCCCAGGGACCTGACACACCGAGCGCCCCCGGGCAGGGCTCCAGCCACACCTGGGTCCCTCGGAAGCCACAGGTGTGCTGCCTGGGGGAGGGGCACCCCTGCCCCCAGAGATCTCCCATTCCACAGGCAGCTGGGGGAGAGGACAGCCTGCGCCGCACACCTGGACGTGCGCACGGTCGAATGAACCGGGCGGGCCTAAAGCAGGCAGCGCGGCCTTGTCTCTCCTGGAGGCCCGTGCTGCGGTCATTTCTCCCCAGAGCTACGTCTGCTGTCTCCCCGGTGAGTGCCAGGGGCGCCTCCCGCGCGGAGAGCTCGCCAGGGCACCGTGGAGTCACCCCCATCCTCTCCTCTGGGCACTCAGGGCCCCGGGGTTCTGCCTGGACCCACAGCCAGCAGGGACCCAGATGGGCTCGGCCTCGGTGCCGGAGCAGGGGGCTGTGGGGCCTCCGGGCACCCACAGGAAGCCGGTGGCCTTCAAGGCTGGAGCCCTTGTCAGGGCCCAGCGGGTATTCTTCCTTCGAGGGGCTGCACCTGGTAAGCGGGGGCGGGGGCGGGGGTGGAGTGGACAGAGCCTGGGGTGCAGCAGGGCACCCCCACTTCTCTCTGCACCCGCTCGGCGGTGCCACTGCTGCGCGTGCTCACCGCCTGCCTTTGCACAGGTCAGCTCCTCTCGCCCTGGCAACAACCCCCGGGGGCAGCTCTACTCAGCGCCTTGGCTTCACAGATAAGGACGGTGAGGGCCGGGCTGCCCTCACCACACAGCGTGCCGGAACCCAGGCAGTCTGGCTCCGGAGCAGGTGAGCAGCAGAGGGAGGAGGCAGAGCGAGTGAGGGTCGCTGTGACCGGTGCGGCCTTATCCTTACCTGCACCGTCTGACCACAGCCATCCTGTGCCGCTTGTGGTAGCTTCTACTGCTTCTGGCTCAGAGAGGCTGATCAACTTGCTCCGTGTCACACAGCTGGTGACTGACGGGGACATCCTATGCCGAGAAGTCTCCAGGGCCTCCCATTCCTGAAGGGCCACAATTTTAAAAAATTTTATTTATTTGAAAGGGAGAGTTACAGAGAGAGGAGAGAGAGGGAGAGGTCTTCCATCTGCTGGTTCACTCCCCAAGTGGCCACAATGGCTGGGGCTGGGCCAGGCCAACACCAGGAGCTTTGTCCGGGTCTCCCACGTGGGCACAGAGACCCAAGCACTCGGGCCATCTGCTGCTGCTTTCCCAGGTGCATTAGCAGGGGGCTGGACGGGAAGTGGAGCAGCCGGGGTTTGAACCAGCGCCCGGATGGGATGCCTGCCTCCCAGGCGGCGGCTTCAGCTGCCGTGCCACAGCGCCGGCCCCTGAGGACCACAGCTGAACCGCAGCGAGGACTTCGTGTGTGGGTGTGGGTTCAGACCAGTGCCGACGTGGGAAGAGCTGAGATTCTCTCACGCGCGGGTTCTGGCACACGGCCCAGGCTTCGTCCCAGGAGCTGTGGCTGAGAACTGAGCACGGCAGGCAGCCCTGCCAGCCAGACCCAGCTGTGCTGTGAGGTCCCCTGACGAGGAGCCCAGGGCCACCCTGCCCTGCGTGGCGGGCAGGGCGGGGCTGACCTGCATTCCAGCTCTGGCCTGTCACTCCCTTGCTGCATCACTGGGGGCAGGCCCTGCTCTTGGGTGGACACTGGGGACTCCAGGAGGAAGGTGGGGCCTGTGGGGACAGTGGGGGGGGCTGGGCAGTCACATCCCTCCTTGCTGCTTGTCCAAAGAACCAGGGCGACCGTGGGAGAGCCCAGTGCCCCTGCCGTGCCTGGGACCTGGAAAGGAGCCTGGGGCCACCGTGGGAGAGCCCAGTGCCCCTGCCGTGCCTGGGACCTGGGGAAGGAGCCCTGGGACCACGGTGGGAGAGCCCAGTGCCCCTGCCATACCTGGGACCTGGGAAGGAGCCCCAGGGGGACCGTGGGAGAGCCCAGTGCCCCCGCCATACCTGGGACCTGGGGAAGGAGCCCCGGGGCCACCGTGGGAGAGCCCAGTGCCCCTGCCATACCTGGGACCTGGGGAAGGAGCCCGGGGGCCACCGTGGGAGAGCCCAGTGCCCCTGCCGTGCCTGGGACCTGGGAAGGAGTCCGGGGCCACCGTGGGGAGAGCCTCTGTCTTCCCACAGCAGCCACCCTGCCACAGTGAGGGGCTGCGGGCACAGGCTCGGGGGCCAGACACCGGAGCTCAGTTCCTCCTGACTGCCACCATGCCACCTGCCAGCTGTGCGGCCTTGGCCAAGTTGCCCCGTCTCTCGGCTTCTGGACCCGTCCAATGCGGAGCGTGGCACAGTGCCTGGTGGCTGCTTACTGTGCACAGGGAAGCTGATGGGGACAGAGGCCACAGCATTCGCTACCGTTTGTGAGCACCTACTGTGCGCCAGTTCATGATGGCAGCACGTGTGTCTCTTTCTCCATGTGTGTAGGCGGAACAGCTATGTGCCTGGTTCAGGGAGGCGAGCTGGCTGGTTGCTTAGGGGCACAGGGGTTGGATCGGCACCAAGGACCCCTTTCTGTGTTTTCAGTTTTGACTCATGTGACTATTTTGCCTCCTTAAAATTTGCATTAAAACTAGACATCAGTGTTTCACTTGGTCCTCAAAATGGCCTGTGAGAGAGCACTAGACCACTGGGCACACAAGGGGGAGAGAGGTGACGTGACTCGCTCCGGGTCACGCAGCGACGTGAAGTCAGCGGCGTGGTGCCACCATCCCCTGCTGTGCCAGAGAGGGGAGCCCCGCCATGGCCCCGCGGTGGCTTCTTCCCGCTGGGCTGCAGCTAAGGCGCTGTCTCCAAGCTGCTGGGCAGGTGGCACTGGCTGGGTTTGCAAACCCGCCCTGCAGGCTTCAACTCCGCAGGGGGGAGGAAAGAACAAAAATAGGCGGCTGAGAGGCCCGAGGCAGGCTGTGGGCAGCAGCGCGTGCCTTTCCCATGATGCTCAAGGGCGTCCTTCCCCGAGCTGTCCCGGGTGCCAGGCCCCGGGCTCGGTGCCCACAGGAGCTCACAGCCTGGTGAGTCTGGGATGGGGGCCCAAGATGGGCTCGTGGTGGCGCTTGCACGAGAGGCCCCAGCCCGGGGGCTGCCAGGACGGCGTCCAGGAGCAGTCGGAGCGGAGAAGACAGTGTAGGCAGTGGGCGTGGCCCTGGGGGAGGAGCAGGAGTGGCTGCGGGCACCTGGGGGCATGGGCAGCCAGGGGGGGTTGCAGAGCGGGGTGATGCGGCTGGAGGGTGCCAGGGCTGTCCTGGGGGGCTCTGCTCATGCTGTCCCAGTGACCAAATGGCCACTCCTCGGGCGAGGGCTCTCTGCCTCCGCAGCAGCTGCCTCCTCCCCACCGGGAGCCCTGATCCCCGGGGCCCCCAGCCGGGGACAGTGGCATGGGGATGCACCCTCCCCCCGCAGGCTTCCCGTCCACAGGTGCTGCCCAGCGTCGCCTGGTGTGGACGCTTCCTGTGGCTGCTCCCACTCCCACTGGCAGGTAGCCGCTTAGACAGGACACACCTACGTTCCCACAGGTCTGGAGTCAGACGTCTGACCCGGGTCTCCCCGGGCTGTGGTGGGCAGCCTCAGGGTGGCTCCCAGGCCCCCATTTTCTTGCCTGTCCCAGCTGGCAGAGGCCGCCACGTCCCTTGTCCGTCTTCACGGCCAGCCTCGGCGGCCCGAGTCCGCACGTCTCATCTCTCCGATCCGTCCTTCTGCCTGCCCTGCGTAAGGATTCTTGTGACGGGTGCTGACATCAGCCGTGTCACCCGATCTTTACTATTTTAAAGGTTTATTTATTTTATTTGAAAGGCAGAGAGAGGGGGGGGGTGGGTGTCTTCCATCTGCTGGTTCACTCCCCAAATGGCCACAATGGCTAGACCTGCACCGATCCAAAGCCAGGAGTCAGGAACTTCCTCCAGGTCTCCCACTCAGGTGCAGTGACCCAAGCACTTGGGCCATCCTCCACTGCCTTCCCAGGCCACAGCAGAGAGCTGGATCAGAAGTGGAGCAGCCGGGACTCGAACCTGCGCTTATATGGGATGCTGGCACTGCAGGCGGCAGCTTTATCCACTACGCCACAGCCCTGGCCCCACCCCCATCTTCTTGTTGCCCCTTTAGCCACGCCAGGCCACAGTCACAGGTTTCCATGGTTAGGACATGCCCATCACTGGGATCTATGGTCTGCAGGCGCTGTCGCAAGCCCTTGTAACAAAGCCTTGCGCCCAGGAGGGCTCCCGGGGCCACACCAGCTCTCGGCTCCTGGACAGGGCAGTTTCTGGACAGCCACAGCTGGGTTCGAGTCCTGCCTCTGCCACTTATTTCTGTGTGACCTTAGGGACATGCTGGTCCCTTCAGGAGCCTTGCTTTTCTCATGACCCGAGGGGCGTGGGGCCCCATGGGACCACTAGGCAGGTGTGGGTGCCTGCACACAGAAGGTGCTTGGGAAAGGAGAGCTGTTGTGGTGAACAGGGGGCTCCAGGCCTCCCTCTGCACATGAAAGAGTAATTATAACCCCCTGCTGCCCCAAAAGAGTCTCAAAAGAGGTTTGTTTCCTGGAGGCGGGGAACCAGCGACTTCTCCAAGCCATCGTCTGGGCCACCGTGGATGCTGCCCAGAGGGGCACAGCAGAGAGCTCTCTGGAGAGCTGCGGGCACCTTCGTCTCAGAGCCAAGCACGACCGCAGGCCCAGGGTCCACAGCAGGGGGGACGGGGCCAGAGGCTGGGAGACAGAAGGTCCTGGTGCCCTGGGCCTGCACATCTGGCCGCGAGCAGGAACCGTCTGGCCAGCAACCCCACCGCCCAATAAGGGGAGGCCTTGGGCACAGCAGGCAGCCCTTCCTCCACCCCGGGGGGCATGATGGGGGGCTCTGCAGCCCTCAAACAGATCCCCTGGGGATGGTTTCTTCATTTTTAATACATTTATTTGGAAAGCAGAGCAGGAAAGATCTCCCGTCTGCTGGTTCACTCCCCAAACGGCCACAACACTAGGGCTGCGCCAGGCTGAAGCCGGGAGCCAGGATCCCCATCTTGTCTCCCGTGTGGGTGGCAGGGCCCAACTGCTTGGGCCATCTTCCGCTGCTTTCCCAGGCACTAGGAGCCGGGACTTGAACTGGCGCTCTGACGTGGGACACTGGCGTGGCGGGTGGTGGCTTAACCCCCTGTGCCACACGCTGGCCCCGCCTTGTCGAGGAAGAGGCGTGAAAGAGGAGGCTTCCGGTGACCCTGGCATGATCTTTGTCATGGGGATGAAGGGGCGTCTGCTTTGGGGACACCGGGCACCGGGCCCGACCCCTGCAGTAGCCCAGTCCCTGCCACGGGGGGGCGCGTGGGACAGGGTGCAGCGTGGGCTCAGCAGGACGTCCCCCGAGGGTTTACGCCACGCTGGGCGCTAAGAGGCTGGGCTTTGGAGCCCAGCAGCCTGAGTGGCTGTCCCAGCCTGGCCACTTCCTGGCTGTGCGACCTTAGGCAAGGTCACTATTTCTCTTATAACAAGGGTGCTCATCTATAAGATTGTGAGGATTCGATGGGTATTATGGGAAAGCCGTACATGGGTCCCAAAGTTGTGAGCTCTCGACGCCATTTTCCATGAACTCTGGGAAACGCTCTCGTCCCTGTAAAACCTGCAGAGGCGTGCCCGGCACGGAGTGCGTGCCCGGCACCTGCTGGTGCTCCCTGTCCCAGGGCTCCTGAGGCTTTTTTTAAAAAATATTTATTTTATTTATTTGAAAGACAGAGCTACAGAGAGGGGTAGAGACAGAGAGAGAGATCCCCTGTCCGCCGGTTCACTCCCCAGATGGCCGCAACGGCAGGAGCTGTGCCATTCCGAAGCCAGGAGCCTCCTCTGGGTCTCCCACGCAGGCGCAGGAGCCCAAGGACTTGGGTCATATTCTGCTTTTCCAGGCCAGTGCAGAGTTGGATCAGAAGAGGGGCAGCTGGGACTAGAACCGGCGCCCACATGGAATGCCAGCACTGCGGGCCTGGGCTCTAACCCGCTGTGCCACAGCCTGGCCCCCCGCTGAGGCTTTTTATGCAAGGGCAGAGCTGGTGCCAGCGCACGAGGGCAGGGACACCGTGGAAAAAACGAGCCACAGCAGTGCTTCCTAAAAGGCGGCGGCAGCCCAAGCAGCCACGGATGAACGCGTGTGCGGATGACGTGGCCCATCCACGCGGCGGACAACCGCTCAGCTTTCGACAGGGAGCAGCCGGCATCCCGAGCAGCAGCTGAGTTGCATCCTCTGTTGCAGTGCCTGCTGAGTCCTGGCTCCTCTGCTTCCCATTTCTCCATGCCCTGGGAGGCGGCCGGTGAGGGCTCAAGCGCCTGGGTCCCTGCCACCCCTGTGGGAGCCCTGGGTGGAGCTCCTGGCTCCTGGCTTTGGCCTTGCCCAGCCCTGAATTTGCAGGCATCCAGCAGATGAAAAATCTCTGTCTCTCTCCCTTTTGGCTTCTCAAGTAAATAAATGTAAAACAAATGTTTGAAATAAAAAAGGAAGGGGGCCGGCACTGTGGTGCAGCGGGTTAAAGCCCTGGCCTGAAGCTCCAGCATCCCATGTGGGCACCAGTTCTAGTCCCGGCTGCTCCTCTTCCGATCCAGCTCTCTGCTGTGGCCTGGGAAAGCAGTGGAAGATGGCCCAAGCCCTTGGGTCCCTGCACCTGCGTGGGAGACCTGGAAGAAGCTCCTGGCTCCTGGCCCCAGATTGTCACAGCTCCAGTAGTTGTGGCCATCTGAGAAGTGAACCAGCAGATGGAAGACCTCTCTCTCTCTGTCTCTACCTCTCTCTGTAACTCTTTCAAACAAATAAAGTAAATCTTTAAAAAATAAATAAATAGGGGCCGGTGCCGGTTCTGTCCCGGTTGCCCCTCTTCCAGTCCAGCTCTCTGCTGTGGCCCGGGAGTGCAGTGGAGGATGGCCCAAGTGCTTGGGCCCTGCACCCCAAGGGAGACCAGGAGGAGGCACCTGGCTTCTGGCTTCGGATCGGTGCAGCGCGCCAGCTGTAGCGGCCATTTAGGGGGTGAACCAACGGAAAGGAAGACCTTTCTCTCTGTCTCTCTCTGTCTAACTCTGCCTGTCAAAAACAAAAACAAAAACAAAAAGGAAAAAGCATCTCCAAACTGGGTGGCGTCCCCCCAGGCCTGGGGAGCAGTCGTGGGAGAGGTGGGTGGGTGGCAACACGGATGACAGAGGGCTTGGAGCCGGCTGGTGGCAGGGTGCCGGGATGGGAGGTGGGGAGATCTGCTGCGTGTGGGTCCTGGCCCCACCCCTGCACCTTGCACCGGCTGCCAACAGGGAGCCCAGCAGCCCTCTCGGCTGTTGGCTGTTGTGTTTTGGGGGAACTTCTTCCTGCTTCTGAAGACGGGGCCGTATCAGTCTGTTTCCCATCGCTGTGACAAAATCCCCAAGGTCAGGTCCTTTTCAGCAAGGGGAGGTGTATTGAGCTCATAGCTCAACGTCCCCGTGTGTTCGGCCTCTGGTGAGGACCCCCTTTGTGGTCACAACGTGGCAAACGGTGTCACAGTGGGAGTGTGTGGAGGGAGCGAGAGCCCAGGCTCACTTCTGCACGCCCACCCCCATCACAGGGGATAACTGCATTACTTCCTTCTGGGGGAAGCCCCACACCCACCCGGATACCTCCCCCCAGGCTCCACCTCCCGGGGGCCATGCTCCCCACATGCGAACCTTGGGGAGAGCGGAGGACCAGCCTCCAGCCGCTCCTGACACCAGGTCTCCCAGGCCGAGATGAAGGCGCCTTAGGGGTCAGCCCTCCAGTGCGGGAAGCGGAATCAGCTGCCTTGGGCTGGGCAGGCTCTGGGCCAGGAGCTTTGCCTGTGGGCTCATCGCACGTGAGGTCACAACTCCCAGCGTGGCCGGCTTCCTGCCAAGGATGCGTGAGCCCTGTGATCAGACTATGGAATAATTACGGCGTGTGAAACACCCGTAGCATCCCTTTCGGTAAATATCCATTATACCTGTTTCCCCTGTAAACATCGGCGCGTCCTAGCTCTGAGTAGCAATGCCGTGTTTTGGGAATGCCCCACGGGGCTGTGACTCCCTGGCACCCTCTGCCCCTCACTGAGTCACTCCAAAGGTATTCACCTTGAGCACCTGCTGCTTGTGAGGCCCTGTTCTAGGGGCTGGCAAGGCGCCATGAGCAAGGAGCCCTGCCCACCCTCCTGGAGCTCACGGGTGGAACCCGTGAGATGGGGCAGGCATCGTCCAGGGGCGCCCAGCGAGCAAAACCCGGAGCTCAGTGATCCTCAGACAGCCAGCGGCTAACTCCCGAATGGTGTCCTTGCGGTATAGATGTTCTGGGGCCCCCGAGGGACCTGGAACACAAAACCCTCCGAGCCAAGGACTCCTTGGCTGACCGGAGCCCAGGGCATCAGATGTGCCCCATCCAAAGGGGCTGGATTGGTAAATTAACTCTCCTATTGCACACTTGCCAAAGGTTCCCGTGTCCCGTCCATGTTATGGATAAACTGTAAACTGCCTGCAGTGGCATGCAAGGTCTGGTTTAATATGAACTCTGTGCACGCACACGGGTGTCCCTTCCCAGTGTCAGCTGGGAGCCTACGCCGTGTCTCCTGGCTTTCAGCTATGACTTTCCTGCCACAGGACCTCTGCACGTGCTGTGCTTGCTTCCAGAATGCTCCCCTCTGCTTAGCCTTCCTTCCTGATCACGGAGAGCTGGGTCCTTCTTCTTCCAGCCCCAGCCTAAATGTCACGTCCGGGGGACGACTTGCTGACATGGTAGCCAGGCAGAGTCCCCGCTTGGTAGGTCTTGGGCATTAACTACAGCTACTACTGGTGCATTTTAAAGTCTTTCCAGCCAGTCTGCAATCTGGGCTGGGACAACCCCATGGGAATATTGCTGCTCCATTCACCAGGGCCTGCCAAGGACCGAGCGCAGTGCTGGCCACACTCTGCCCGGGAGAGCTTTGTTGAATGAATGGAGGGTGCGTGGGGAGCAAGCTGACGGCAGGTGGACAGGGACCTGGCCTGGTGTCCTTGTCCCAGTGCAGCTGAACTGTGACCTCGGGAGAAGTGCTTCACTCTCTGAGCCTCGGTGTCCTGACCCCGAAGATGACGTCAGTGAGTGTCCCCCACTTCTTGGGAGGACCAAGTGAGACCATGGCTGTGACGGGAAAGGCCAGGAGCACAGCAGGTGTGACCGGTGGACGTCCCGCCCCCAAAATAGGTATGCTGAGGTGCCAACCCCCAGTGCCTCTGCACGCAATCCAAGCAGGAGCTACAGCCTGTGCAGGTGTGATTGAGTAAGGTGAGGTTCCCACTGGAGGAGGGCCTCAATTAAACAGGACTGGGGTCCTCATGAGAAGCAGAGCTGGCTGTGAAGACACGGGGGGGATACCCCCATCAGCCACGCCAGGACACGCCACGCCACGCCACGTACCGGCCGCAGCTGCAGGCAGGAGAGGAGACTGGGAATGTTGCCCGCTGCAGGTATCAGAGGCCCCGGGGCCCTGCCCCGTCTTCATTTCTGGCTTGCAGCCTCCAACATGAGACATCTCTGCTGTTGGAGGGACGGTGAGGGCAGCCCTACACAGGGCGTCCATCAGAGGCCCCAGCGCGACTTCCTCCTTTGTGTGCCCCGTCCGGTCCTCTGTGCCTGCAGGCCCTGTGAGGCCAGAGGGGCCGCAGAGATCTGTGACTTGGGGCCGGTGCTGTGGTGCAGCAGGTTAAGCCACCACCTGTGACACTGGCCTCGTATGAGTGCTGGTTTGAGTTCCAGCGGCTCCACTTCTGACCCAGCTCCCTGCTGTCGTGCCTGGGAAAAGCAGTGGGTTCCTGCCACCCACACGGGAGACCTGGGTGGAGTTCCAGGCTGTGGTCACTTGAGGACTGAACCAGTGGATGAAATCTCTTTGTTTTCAAATAAATAAGTATTTAAAAATAAAACAAAAAATCTGGTTCAGCCCAGTGCCAGTACACAGCCTGGGGCTGGCCTGACAGGGCACATGGACTGAAGCATGAAACGAACACATCGTGCCCTTGAGAGAGCCCCGGCACTTAGCGACTGGAAGAAGGGGGCCACTTTGCTGTCACCGTGGCCTGGCAGGGGTCTGCCCCACGCTGTGCACCAGTGAGGAGCCGCTCCATCCTGGTTTCCCTGCGGCTCTGAACGGCGCTCCCTTACACGCCTTCCCGGGTCCTGGGGCAGCAGTGGGTGCCCCACCGTGATGGAAAGGAGAGGATGACACCCTCCAGGTTGCCTGGTCCAGGCCTTCCCACATCACTGGCTGTCGGCAAGCTGCAGGTGGGCGGTGCCACGGAGTCACTCCAGCTCCTTGCACAGGGGAAGCTTCGTGGACGGTTTTGTGCTGTCACTAAAGCTAGGACCTGAGGGCTGAGGGTGGGGTTTCAGGAGGGAGGCGTGGTCAGGGTCCGCCTTCTGCTCCATCGAGAGGTTCGCCAGCTTTACTCCCCTACAGGAAGGGCTTCATGGAGCGGGCAGGGAGTCAAGTGGTTCGGCCCACTGGTGCGGGCATTTAGTGCAGCCATGAAGGCACTGCGTGGGACAACCACACTGCACACTGGAGTGCTTGGGATCGAGTCCCGGCTCTGCACCTGCCTCCAGCTTCCTGCTAACGCGCACCAGGTGCACCCGCTAACGTGCAGCAGGTGACAGCTCAAGTATGTGAGTGCCTGCCACACGGGAGACTCTTCTCAAGTTCTGGGCTTCGAGTTTGCTAGGGGAGGATCTTTCTCTGTTTCTCCTGGAGAGAAACGGAAGCCGGTTCAGAGAGAGGAAGTAACTTGTGCAAAGTTGCACAGCTACCAAGCAGCAGGGCTGGATTCAGACCCGTGCCTGTCTGACCTCAGAGACGGGGCTTCCAGCTCCGTCGGCCGGGGAGAGGGTGGTGACACCAAACAGAGCTGGGGGGGCACTGGCTGCATGGGAGGGTGCTGAGCCGGCTGCAGGCGTGCTGGGGGAGGGGGCCCACAGGTGGGACTGGACCCTAGAGAGAACGGAGTGGGAGAGAGGCTAAGATGTCCTCCCATATCCCTGCTACACGTGGGTTCTGGAGTGGATGGCACTGCCCCGGCAGAGTGGCAGGGGTGCAGCAGCAGAGGGAGCAGGAACGGGGGAGGGGGGCAGAGGTGGGGCAGCGTCAGAGCTGAGTACGGGGGCTTCACGGGTGCATGCAGCATGCCGGAGCCTGAAGCGGCCAACCACACCCCGGGTTCGATTTGGCCCGGGATGCAACCCCCAGAGGGGCGGGACAGGGGCACTACCCCTCGGTCGTCTCACTCGCTAGGACACAGAAGCTGTGGCAAGGTTAGTGAGCTGGTCACGCTCATGGCCTCAGCTCCTCAGACCCTGGAGTGGTGTTTACCAGCTCAGGAGGCGTGGAGGGCCACCGAGAGGAGGGGCCGTGCACCTGCAGAGACAGAGCGAGAAGGCCGCGAAGGGGGCTTCAGGAGGCCACCCGGACGGGCAGCATCTGCAGTGGGGTGAACAGCCAGCATCCTAAACCAGGGTGCTGCCCTGGGGCTCAGGAGACAGGAGCCCGCACTGCCAGTGTTGGGCTTGCACCTGTCCCTTCAGCAAGTGTAGCCTCATTGAGACTTTGTTTCCGTGGGGGGTGGGAGGAAGAGGAGGAGACTTCTGAAATCCACCCACCCAAGTCCTTGCTGTGCAGACAGGGAAACTGAGACCTAACCAGGGAGCCTCTGCTTCCCCTCACCCAGCACATGCTGTGCACAGTCCCAGAGCGGTGGGCGCAGCCTCGCCCCCCCACCCCCCGGTCACCATGCAGGCACCTGCAGCACCCGAGTCCAGTCACCACTCCTTGTCTTCCCCCTGTCACCACCCAGCCCTCACCGTAGCACCTGCTCTTGAAGTCCGGGAAACGAACGGTCAGCACTAGGAGACCAAGATTCTCTTCTCAGGAAAAGCCCAGGGGAGTCCTCACCCCCCACAGCAGCCTTGCCTGAACGCTGGCGTCTTCTGGCCTCTTTTGCATCCCTGGGGGGACCTTGTGCATGAGGCCACGAGAGCTGCTGTTATCCTGAGCTGAACTCGGCTGAGCTCTACCCAGGAGCCTCGGGGCAGTCTTGGGCAAGGTGGCTGAAGGGTGCGGGGCTGATCGGGACAGCGCTGATTGCTCACCACTCCTGGGAAGGCAGGGTGCTGCTCTCCGAGGGTCCATCACATCACAGATGGGCATCCAGCCGCTCCCATACACACACGGTGCCAGCTGAGGCAGTGACTGGTGTGGTGGACTCCGGGCATGCGGAACCCTGCCCCCGAGATGCAGGTGCTAAATGGGGGAGGCTGAATTAATGAGGAAACAAGATAACTCCAGACTGTGGTAAGAGCTCTGCACAGGCCAGCGCCGCGGCTCACTAGGCTAATCCTCCGCCTAGCGGCGCTGGCACACCGGGTTCTAGTCCCGGTCGGGGCGCCGGATTCTGTCCCGGTTGCCCCTCTTCCAGGCCAGCTCTCTGCTGTGGCCAGGGAGTGCAGTGGAGGATGGCCCAGGTGCTTGGGCCCTGCACCCCATGGGAGACCAGGAAAAGCACCTGGCTCCTGGCTCCTGCCTTCCGATCAGCGCGGTGCGCCGGCCGCAGTGCGCCGGCCGCGGCGGCCATTGGAGGGTGAACCAACGGCAAAAGGAAGACCTTTCTCTCTGTCTCTCTCTCTCACTGTCCACTCTGCCTGTCAAAAAAAAAAAAAAAATGAGCTCTGCACAAAGAAGCAGAACTGGGAAGACTTTCTCCTCTTCTTCCTCTTCTTCCTCTATTTATTTATTTGAAAGTCAGAATTACACACAGAGAGGAGAGGTGGAGAGAGAGAGAGGTCTTCCATCCAATGGTTCACTTCCCAGTTGGCCGCAACGGCCGGAGCTGCGCCAATCCGAAGCCAGGAGTCTCCTCCGGGTCTCCCACGTGGGTGCAGGGGCCCAAGGACTTGGCCCATCTTCCACCACTTCCCCAGGTCATAGCAGAGTGCTGGATCAGAAGAAGAGCGGCCGGGACTCGAACCAGTGCCCATATGGGATGCTGGCACTGCAGGTGGCGGCTTTACCTGCTATGCCACAGCGCCGGCCCCCTTCTCTTCTAATGTGGGCATCAGGGAAGGTGCCTCTGGGTAGGTGATGTGTAGAAGCCGCGAACAAGGAGGAACCAGGCAGGCAAAAATCCGGAGAGAATCAGCAAGTGCAAAGGTCCTGAGGCTGCAGCCAGCCACGCCTCCCAGCGCTTTATCAGAACCAACAGCCCTGTGGGTAGCGGTCAAGACCACCGCACCCCACATCGGAGTTGCGGGGTTTGGCGCCCGTCTGCAGCTCCTGCTCCCTGACGCAGCCTGGGAGGCGCTTGCGATGGCTCAACTGACCGGGTCCCTCGGCGCCCTTGTGGGAGACTGGATTGCTTTCCCGGCTGCCTGCATCGGCCCTGGCCCGGCCCTGGCCCAGCCCTGGCTGTTGGCAGGCATTTGGGGAGAGCACCAGCGGTTGGAAGCTCTCTCTCTGGCTCTCTCTAAAAAACAAAACGAAGCAACCACCCCCAGCCCCAAATCAAGTCTTTTAAAAAAGATACACACTTATCTGGAGGGAAACAAAGTAGCAGTAGCCAGGCAGGGCTGAGAGAGACGGGCCTCTTCTCTTTCCTCCGGGACCCCCCTGCAAACCCTGCAGTGTAGCAGCTAACCCCGCCTCCGTTCCAGCGCCTCTTCTTCCAAGAAGCCCTCGGGTTCTCCCATTCATGGCTTATAAACTGGTCCGTGGCAAAACGATAAAAAATGTAAGCCGGGCGAGCTGGGCGTGCGCCGCCGAGAACGTAGGAGGCATCGCTCTATGCGGGAAACGCCGGGAACACGGCCGGGGACAGCGCCCCGCATCCGCCGCCTTCCGCGAGCCCCGCGCAGGTGGGGGACACCGGTACGGCCTCTGACGCCGAGGAGTTCTGGGGGCACCTGGGAGCCGGGCTGGGTCCGGGCTCCCTCGCCCACCTCCGCCGGGCCCCGCGCAGGTGCTCCGAGGACCCGACCGCACGCGCGCTTGGTGGCTTTCGGGGCGACGCCGTCCCCCGGGACGGACGCAAGCCCCGGCCCTGGACCCGCCGGACACCGTGCTGGGCCGCGGGCCCCCCAGGCCACCTGCCCTGCCGGCTGCTGCGGGAATCTCGCCCGCAAGCTCCGCACGCAGCACCCGGGGCCTGGAACCCGGGGCGCTCGGCGGCCCCGTGCGGGGCCGTCGGGGCGGGGGGAGCAGGCGGCCGGCCTCCAGGTCCCGCTTCCGAACCCCCGGCATTGTTTTACTTTTACACTTTTGGCTACTTCACAAAACCCAAGTCCGTTTCTCGGAGGCTGCCTTCGGGGCTCCTTCAGGAACACAAAATGAAGTCTTCACGTTCCTCCGCCCACGCGAGCCCTCGCAGGACGCGGCGAGGCGGGGGCGCGCGCAGGTGCCGCGCGGGCCCGGCCCCGCTGGGCCGCCAGCAGCGGACACCGCCCGGGCCGGCGCCTCCGCCCCGCCGGCCCGCGCCCCGCCTCGGCGCCCGCGCCCCGGCCCGCGCCCCGGCCCGCGCCCCGGCCCGCGCCGCCGCGCCCCGCGGCGCCCGCGCCCCGGCCCGCGCCCCCGCGCCCCGCGGCGCCCGCGCGCGCCCTCCCGGCCGAGGGGCGGGGCCGGCCGCGCTGACGTCACCCGGCGCCGGGCGGAAGGATCTGGAGCGCGCGGGGCTGGCGGGGCGCTGAGGCCAGTTGCCGGGTAACGGAGCGGAGCGGCCCGGCGCGCCGCCTCCCGCCCTCCGCCGAGTGGCGCTGGGGCCGCCGCCGCTTGACGTAAGGCGCAGGCCAGGGCCGCCCGGCGTCGGCAGCGCCCGCAGCCCCTCGTCGCGAGCCGAGAGGCGCCCCGCCGGCCGCCGCGCCGCCCGGCAGCCTCGGCAGGTACGGCGGGGCGGGGGGCCGGGCCGGCGGGGCGCCGCCGAGGCGGCTCCGGGGCCGGCGGGCCGGGAGGCCGAGCCGGCGCTGCGGGGCCCGGCTGCGGGTCGGCGGCGCCCGCGCGGGCGGCGGGCCGGGGTCGCACAATGGCGGGGGCGTGAGGCGGGGCGCGGGCTGCGGGCCCCGGGCGGCCGGCGGGCGGGCGTCCGCGCGGCCGCCCCCTCCCCGGCAGCATTGTCCTGCTGGGGGCCCGGGAGGGGGAGCGCGGGCGCGGGGCCGCGGCGGGCGGGGCCGGCCGGGCGGCTGAGTGGCGGGCGCGCGGGCCTATGGCGCGGGGCGCGGCGCGCGGGGCGGGCCCGGCGCGCGGGGCGGGCGCGGCGCAAGGTTCGGCGAAGGTTACCGGCGAATGCAGAAGTGACAGGGCCGCGGGGTCGCGGCGTGCCGCCCCGGCCGGGCAGGGGCCCCCTCTCCGGCGCGTGCCCGCAGCTCCGGTCGCGGGGGTGAAGCCGCCTCTCGGGCTCGCGGCGCGCAGGTGAAGGGGCCGCCCGGGTCTCGGGACCCCGTCCGCGCCCCCAGACCCGGCGAGAACCGGCTCTCGTCTGCCGGCTTTTCCGTGTTTGCTCTCCGAGAGAGAGCCGCTGTGAATCCGCCAGCCCGGGGGCGAGGGTGGGGGTCCGCGCCCGCCGCCCGGGGGAACTGGAGTGAAGGGGGTTCTCGCCGGTCATCGCCTGGGCTGCGGACCCCGGCTGGGCGCCCCGGTTCCCAGGAACGGGCCTTGCTCGTGCCCGGAGGGGCGTCGGGAGGCTGGCGAGGGTGGGGGTCCGCCCCTGCCGCCCGGGAGAACTGAGTGAAGGGGGTTCTCGCCGGTCATCGCCTGGGCTGCGGACCCCGGCTGGGCGCCCCGGTTCCCAGGAACGGGCCTTGCTCGTGCCCGGAGGGGCGTCGGGAGGCTGGCGAGGGTGGGGGTCCGCGCCCGCCGCCCGGGGGAACTGGAGTGAAGGGGTTCTCGCCGGTCATCGCCTGGACTGCGGACCCCGGCTGGGCGCCCCGGTTCCCAGGAACGGGCCTTGCTCGTGCCCGGAGGGGCGAGGCTGGGGGCCGGCGGCTTGGCAGTAGGGTGGTGCTGAGAGTGCGTCTCCTGTGGGCCGTGAGACCCACGCGAGGACACGCGGCCCGTGTCGGGTGAAAGTCCTGTCCCCGAAGGTCACGCAGTGCCCGTTGGTTCCGCCGGGCGGAACCGCCCTTCAGTAGGTGCGGGCATCGGGGCGCGCGGAGCTGCGGCCGCGCCCCGCCGCGGGGTTCTGGGTCCGGCCCCGCCGCGGACCGAGGAGGGAGCCCTTAGTCCTTGAGAAGGGGGTGGCCGCTGCGGGGAGCCCTGGGCCGCTGGCGTGTGGGGAGCGGTGTTTGCGGGGAGCGGGCTCGCAGGTGCAGGTGGCTTTGTTTCTTTGTGTTGGAGAGGAAGTGGAGGCGCCCAGCGTGGCCCTGACGGAGCCGGCTGAGGTGCTGCGGGGACCGCTGGCTCTTGGCAGGCGTCAGGACAGTGAGATGGAGTTAGCAGGGCCCGCCGTGCGCGCTGCTCAGTGGGGTGGTGCCTGCTCGGCCTGGCCTGGGGTGGCTGGGGGCGGCGGGTGCACGCGTCTGTGGGGTGGGGGATGACCCGTCTCAGCTGGTTGGGAAGTCAGCCAGCTCAGACCCCGGGAACACCGGGTTGGACGCCTTGGCCTAGCGCATCTCCCTGCTCCTTCCTGGCTGCCGGTCGTGGCTCCTGAACACAGGTGAGGTCTGGCCAGCCTCCGGCTCAGCGGGCTTCCAAGACTGCCTGTGACTCTGGGATGGGACCCCCAGCCCGCCCGCCAGGACGACGTGGGCCTCTGAGCCTGCCGCCGCGTCGGCCCTGCCCGTGTTTTCTGTGCTGGGAGCGCCCTGCCCCACTCTGACTTGCTCCAGGTTCTGAAAGTTGTGTCCTCCGCAGTGCTCTGTGCGGGCCGGAACCAGGAGCGCCCAGCTGGGCTCCCACGTGGGTGGGGGGCGGGTGCATTAGCAGGGAGCTGGGTGGGAAGTGGAGCAGCCGAGCTGAAGCCACAGCCGTCAGATGTGGGGTGCTGGCCTGGCGAGCCGAGGCTCACCCCGTGCCACAGCGCTGGCCCTTGGAGTACTTTACTGAAGGGTTTCGGTAGCAGACGTCAGAGTACCTGCCGCCGCGTCAGCACCGCGGGTGACTGTGTTGAAGGCAGATACGATGCAGGCTGGGCTTCTCCCGTCCTCGCGTAGGGACTGGCACTCATGCAGAGGATCCAGCTCCCTGCGGGCCTTGTCTTGGGTAGATGGGAGCCAGAGCAAGCGTCAGAGTGTGTGTGACGTGGGGAGCACAGCCGCAGTCCCGTGGGTTCGTGCTTTTGTTTAGAGCTTTTCTTTTCTGGAGATTCATTGTGCTCATAAAAAGTACTGGGGGGCCGTGCTCTGTGTGCCGCCCTCCACGGCCCGTGCTCTGTGCCGCCCTCCACGGCCCGTGCTCTGTGCCGCCCTCCACAGCCCGTGCTCTGTGTGCCACCCTCCAAGGCCCGTACTCTGTGTGCCGCCCTCCACGGCCCGTACTCTGTGTGCTGCCCTCCACGGCCGTGCTCTGTGCCGCCCTCCATGGCCCGTGCTCTGTGTGCCCCGCCCTCCACGGCCGTGCTCTGTGTGCTGCCCCCCACGGCCGTGCTCTGTGTGCTGCCCCCCACGGCCGTGCTCTGTGTGCTGCCCCTCACGGCCTGTGTGCTGTGTGCCGCCCTCCACGGCCGTGCTCTGTGTGCCGCCCTCCACGGCCCGTGCTCTGTGCCGCCCTCCACAGCCCGTGCTCTGTGTGCCACCTTCCACGGCCGTGTTGTGTGCTGCAGCGCCCTCTGGAGGCGGCGCAGTGGACCTCTTGTCCGCAGCGCGCACGGCCTGCTGCAGCGCCCTCTGGAGGTGGCGCAGTGGAGCTCCTGTCCGCAGCGCTGGAGCTCCTGTCCGCAGCGCGCACGTCCTGCTGCAGCCCAGACGGGAAACCTTTAGAGACTTAGGCGGCTCCCTCTCTCTGTAAAGATTTATTTTGGAGGTCAGAGTTAGAGATCTTCTTTTATTTTATTATTATTATTATTTTTATTTTTTGACAGGCAGAGTGGACAGTGAGAGAGAGAGACAGAGAGAGAAAGGTCTTCCTTTGCCGTTGGATCACCCTCCAATGGCCGCCGCTGCAGCCGGCGCACCGCGCTGATCCGATGGCAGGAGCCAGGATCCAGGTGCTTCTCCTGGTCTCCCATGGGGTGCAGGGCCCAAGCACCTGAGCCATCCTCCACTGCACTCCCTGGCCATAGCAGAGAGCTGGCCTGGAAGAGGGGCAACCGGGACAGAATCCGGCGCCCCAACCGGGACTAGAACCCGGTGTGCCGGCGCCGCAAGGTGGAGGATTAGCCTGTTGAGCCACGGCGCCGGCTAGAGTTAGAGATCTTCCATCTGCTTGTTCACTCGCCAGATGGCCCCAGGGCTAGGCCAGGCCAAAGCCAGAAAGGAGCTTCATCTGGGTCTCCATTGTGGGTGACGGGGGCCCAGACACTTGGGCCAGCCTCGTCTGCCTTCCCAGGACATTAGCAGGGAGCAGCCAGGCCACGAACCGGTGCCCATTTGGGATGCCATTGCCACGGGCAGCAGCTTAACCGGCTCTGTGGCAGCGCGGGCCCCTAGAGGCTTCGTTCTTGACAGCTGGATTGGACCAGGTCTGCCTGCTCAGGCTGTGCCTCCCCCGCCCCGCGTGCAGCTCTGTCACCATTCCTTACGTTGTTGCTGGTTCTGCTGCCAGAGCTCCTTAACATGGAAGCCACATGGTGCTGTGCTCCCGCCCTGGGCAGCGTGCGTCAGAGGGAGGGTCTCAGCCGAGGGAGGGCACGGGCTGCCCCTGCAGACTTTGACCTTGCGGCCTCTCTGCCCTCCCCCCCAGTTTAGACTCTGAGGTGACCTTTGCCCTCTGGCCTCGTTCTGGCTTCTGGTTCCGTCCTCACTGTGTCTCTGCCTGCCACGCTGAGCTCCAGCCGGGACCTTGGTGCTTGGTCTCCCCTGGAGTGCCCTTTCCACCTTGCCTGCCTGCCTGCGTGTGAAGGCTCGGCTCAGCTGCTCCGTCCCGAGGGCCAGGACGGCCTGCACCGTGCCCGCCTGTCCCTGCGCGCCCGGGTTCGGTCTGTGCGACCCTCTCATGGCGGTCCTCGCTGGGTGGTGGGCTCCCGTGAGGAAGGAGCAGCACCTGCCCTCTGTGCTGGCGTCTCCGTGGTTCTCTCTTGCGCAGTGCCCGGGGTTGGCTCGGATCACTTTGCGGTCTGGTTTCACGGGCTCCTTGTGTAGGTGCTCCGTCAGGGCCGGCTTCTGGCCGCCACGTGGGCAGGTAAGAACACGAGTGGGGGCCCTTGGTTGATCTGTGAGTGCTGCTGTCACGACGGTGCCTGCGGGGGAAGTCCTGGGTGCGTGAAGGAGAGGATGTGCTGCACTCAGGCTCCCCGGGGGTCGGACAGGGCTTCTGCACAGACAGGCGCTGAGTGATGCCGGAGTCACGCAGGCCCACCCGTAAGTGAACGGGACTTTTGTGTGTGGTTAAAGTCAGTGAGAACCTGAAATTGTCGGATTTTCCGTTACTTTTCCGCAGAGCAAATGTCTTTACTGTAGTCCTCCGTCTTGTAGTTAGAACCCCCAGTTGTGGTCTGGCTGGGGTTGAGGTTCTGCCACCCTCTTGGCCCGGCTTGGATGGGGAGCAGACCTGGGAGTTCAGAGTGGTCCATCCTCCAGGGAAGATTGAGGTGATGAAAATCAGCAGCTTTTATCCTTTTTATCAAGTAGTTATGATATTTAAATTTATAGGCACCACTGATTGGATAGGACCTCAGACTGGACACATTTGTTCAAACTTTTGGTTCTAAGATAACTTGGGGGGCCGGCGCTGTGGCACAGCGGGTTAACGCCCTAGCCTGAAGGGCCGGCATCCCATGTGGGTGCTGGTTTGAGACCTGGCGGCTCCTCTTCCAATCCCGCTCTCCGCTATGGCCTAGGAAAGCAGTAGAAGATGGCCCAAGTCCTGGGGCCCCTGCACCCGCGTGGGACCCGGAAGAACCTCCTGGCTTCGGATCAGCACAGCTCTGGCTGTTGTGGCCAGTTGGGGAGTGAACCATCGGATGGAAGACCTCTCTCTCTCTCTCTCTCTCTGCCTCTCCTCTCTCTGTGTAACTCTGACTTTCAAATAAATGAGTAAATAAATCTTCAAAAAAATAATTTGGAATTCCCTACATTGGCTAACATACCATTGATGACTGTTGGACTTCTGTTGAT
Source organism: Oryctolagus cuniculus (assembly GCF_051225735.1). Taxonomy (NCBI): domain Eukaryota; kingdom Metazoa; phylum Chordata; class Mammalia; order Lagomorpha; family Leporidae; genus Oryctolagus; species Oryctolagus cuniculus. Next base: position 3,428,886 of record NC_142868.1, on the reverse strand, counting down.
GATATTTATGATTGAGCTTTTTAATCATTGGAAATGCATATATTCCTGATAAATCTCCTAAAATTTGGCCCAAAGGTTTGGGCGTAATTGGACTATTCCAGTGGATGAACCTGTTACTACTGCTGGTATCTGGATTAGAAATAAAAGGCATTGTGGCAGAAGATAGGTAATGCAGAAGTCCTTGTGAACGTGCCTGTGTGTGTGGGAACGCGCCGCGATGCTCTTTCGGGTTTTTTAAATGTGATTATTCTCTCAATACTTGGGGTTTGGAATGTTTAGAAGGAGGGATTCGCCTTCCCTTTCAGCCAGGAATTTGTTTCTAGCTCAGTTACATTTTCCAGAGCACCTTTGGAGTCTCAACGGCCTGTACATATCATTTCAGAATCCTGGAGATTGGAAGTTCATGCAACGCCCTTACTTTTTTTCTTCAGTTTCTAGCTTTTTCTTGGGTGTCTGGTGGACATTTTTCTCCTTGTTGGTATTTTCTATTTTAATGGACAGAAGGTTGAAATTGAATACACACATTTCTTTTTTCTTTTAAAAGCTTTGTTTTATTTATTTGAAAGAGAGAGAGAGAGAGAGAGAGAGAGAGAGAGAGAAAGGTATCTTCCATTCCGCTAGTTCACTCCCCAAATGACCACAATGGCCAGAGCTGTGCCGATCTGAAGCCAGGAACAGGCGCTTCTTCCGGGTCTCCCATGTGGGTGCAGGGGCCCAAGGACTTGAGCCATCCTCCACTGCCCCCCCGGGCCACAGCAGAGAGCTGGACTGGAAGAGGAGCAACCAGGACTTGAACTGGTGCCGTATGGTATGCCGGTGCTACAGGCTGGGACTTTAACCTGCCGTGCCATAGCACCATCACCGAATATACACATTTTAACCTTATTGTTATTTATTTGTTTTTGGTGGTGGTTGCTTGCCATTGCTTTCTTTAGTTAGCTTTGTTGGTGAGTACTGATTGTATCTTTGTTAATACTACTGATAGTGCTCTCTGAAGGAGTTTATTGTTTTTAGAAGCTTTAAAGTTAAATCTGTTAGAGTATGTTTTGTGTGGTTTACCAGAAACAGTTTAAATGTAAGTGGCTATTATAAAGCCAGTTTTTACAAATGTACTTGTTAAATCTAAAAATGCAGGCCGGTGCCACGGCTCACTAGGCTAATCTTCCACCTGTAGCGCTGGCATCCCGGGTTCTAGTCCTGGTCAGGTGCCAGATCCTGTCCCAGTTGCCCCTCTTCCAGTCCAGCTCTCTGCTGTGGCCCGGAAGGGCAGTGGAGGATGGCCCGAGTACTTGGGCCCTGCACCCCATGGGAGACCAGGAAAAGCACCTGGCTCCTGCCATCGGATCAGTGCGGTGCGCCGGCCGCAGCGGCCATTGGAGGGTGAACCAACGGAAAGGAAGACCTTTCTCTCTGTCTCTCTCTCTCCACTCTGCCTGTCAAAAAAAAAAAAAAAAAAAAATTTAAAATGCAGTAAAGTATAAATGTCTCCTTTGTCTTCTCATCTTGTGCTCATGCTACTTGGAAAAACCATTAATTTTAAACGTACCTGAGCACACCTCTGTGTTTAGAAATTGAGTCGTGGTAGACAGTGTTCTCGTGTCCTGAGCTGTGTGTGTTGGAGTGCTTTCTGTGGCAGCTTCATGACAGGTCTGGGCCTCCTGCTCCGTGGTTCAGAAGTGTCAACACTTGGGCCAGATTGTGGTGTAATGGGTAAAGCTGCCTTTCAAATAAATAAGTCTTTCTAAAAAGATTTATTTATTTATTTGAAAGGCAGACCTGGAAAGATGTTTGATGCCGGTTCACTCCAGTGGCTGCAGCGGCCAGGTGGGCCAGGCTGGAGCCGGCAGTCTGGAGCTCCGTCGGGTACTCCAGCGTCTGTGCGTTAGCAGGGCGCTGGGTCGGAAGTGGAGCAGCTGGGACTTGAGCCAGGCACGCCGCTGTCCCAAGTGGCAGCTTAACCCCTGTGCCAAACCCTGTACCAGCTACCGCCTGCGCTGGACTTGATGATCTGGAGTTAGAGTCGTGCTGTTCTTGCACCGGCGTCATGGGAGCCCACATCACCAGTCTCTTGTGGGTCCCGTGAGGCGTCATGGGAGCCCACATCACCAGTCTCTTGTGGGTCCCGTGAGGCGTCATGGGAGCCCACATCACCAGTCTCTTGTGGGTCCCGCAAGGCGTCATGGGAGCCCACATCACCAGTCTCTTGTGGGTCCCGTGAGGCGTCATGGGAGCCCACATCACCAGTCTCTTGTGGGTCCCGCAAGGCGTCATGGGAGCCCACATCACCAGTCTCTTGTGGGTCCCGCGAGGCGTCATGGGAGCCCACATCACCAGTCTCTTGTGGGTCCCGTGAGGCGTCATGGGAGCCCACATCACCAGTCTCTTGTGGGTCCCGCAAGGCGTCATGGGAGCCCACATCACCAGTCTCTTGTGGGTGCCGCAAGGTGTCACGGGAGCCCACATCACCAGTCTCTTGTGGGTCCCGTGAGGCGTCACTGGGAGCCACATCACCAGTCTCTTGTGGGTCCCGCAAGGCGTCATGGGAGCCCACATCACCGGTCTCTTGTGGGTCCCGCAAGTTGTCATGGGAGCCCACATCACCGGTCTCTTGTGGGTCCCGCAAGGCGTCACGGGAGCCCACGTCACCGGTCTCTTGTGGGTCCCGCGAGGCGTCACGGGAGCCCACATCACCAGTCTCTTGTGGGTGCCGCGAGGCGTCACGGGAGCCCACATCACCAGTCTCTTGTGGGTGCCGCGAGGCGTCACGGGAGCCCACATCACCGGTCTCTTGTGGGTCCCGCGAGGCGTCATGGGAGCCCACATCACCGGTCTCTTGTGGGTCCCGTGAGGCGTCACTGGGAGCCCACATCACCAGTCTCTTGTGGGTGCCGCGAGGCGTCACGGGAGCCCACATCACCAGTCTCTTGTGGGTCCCGCAAGGCGTCACGGGAGCCCACATCACCGGTCTCTTGTGGGTGCCGCGAGGCGTCATGGGAGCCCACATCACCGGTCTCTTGTGGGTCCCGCGAGGTGTCACGGGAGCCCACATCACCGGTCTCTTGTGGGTCCTGCAAGTGTGTAGCTGCTTTGGTAAGGACTTTGTCAGTAGACACAAAGTGAGAACTGCTCATCCTCTGCTCCCCGTCCTGTCTCCTGTGGTTACTGCTAACAATTTCGTTTATCCATGTGGAGATTTTTAAAAAGTCTTTTGGGAATGGCGTTGTGGTGTAGCCGGTAAAAAGCTGCTGCCTATGACGTCAGCATCCCAGATGGGCGCTGGGTTGAGTCCGGCTGCTCCACTTCCTATCCAGCTCCCTGCTAACCTTCTCAGAAAGCAGCGGAAGATGCCCAGGTCCTTGGGCCCCTGCACCCACGTGGGAGACCTGGAGGCAGCTCCTGGCATTGGACTGCCCCAGCTCCGGCCGTTTGTGGCCATTTGGGGAGTAAGCCAGCGGATGGAAGACCTCTCTGTGCCTCTTCCTCTGCCTCTCTGTATCTCTGCCTTTCAAATAAGCAAATAAATACATTTAAAAAAATAGCTTGCTTTAGATTTACTGAATTTCGGGTCCCACCTGTGGCTGCCTTGGCAGATCCAGACCAAGTCATTCTGAGGGCCTTACACAGCCTCTGCAGGCCAGATGGTCCCACCCTTGCCCTAAAGCTTCAAGTTAAAAACAAAACAAAAAAAAGACAGAACCTAAAACTGCAACTCAATGCCAGTTTGCAGTGGCCTTTTCCCTTAAAATCTGAAGCATTCTCAATCCATTATGGAGTTTTCCAAGGCAACATACTAGCTTTGTGTGAATCTCTATTAGTTTTTTTTTTTTCCCCTATTTGACAGAGTTATAGACAGTGAGAGAGAGAGACAGAGAGAAAGGTCTTCTTTCCATTGGTTCACTCCCCAAATGGCTGCTGTGGCCGGTGCTGCGTCGATCCGAAGCCAGGAGCCAGGTGCTTCTCCTGGTCTCCCATGCGGGTGCAGGGCCCAAGGACCTGGGCCATCCTCTGCTGCCCTCCTGGGCCACAGCAGAGAGCTGGACTGGAAGAGGGGCAACCGGGACAGAATCTGGCGCCCCAACCGGGACTAGAACCTGGGGTGTTGGTGCTGCAGGTGGAGGATTAGCCTAGTGAGCCATGGCGCTGGCCCAATAGGTTTTTTTTTAAACCTGCTGTGGCGCAGCAGGCTAAAGCCCCAGCCTGTAACGCCGGCATCCTACATGGGCATTGGTTTGAATCCTGGCTGCTCCTCTTCCGATCCATCTCTCTGCTATGGCCTGGGAAAGCAGTAGAAGATGGCCCAAGTCCTTGGGTCCCTGCACCCATGTGGGAGACCCAGAAGCAGCTCCTGGCTTTGGATCAGCTCAACCCTGGCTGTTGTGGTCATTTGGGGAGTGAACCAGTGGAATGGAAGACCTCTCTCTCTGTCTGGTTCTACCTTTCTCTGTAACTCTGTCTTTCAAATAAATAAAAAATAATTCTTTAAAAAAAAAGGTTCATCACTAGGCTCATCCTCCGCCTAGCGGCGCCGGCACACCGGGTTCTAGTCCTGGTTGGGGCGCCGGATTCTGTCCCGGTTGCCCCTCTTCCAGTCCAGCTCTCCGCTGTGGCCCGGGAGTGCAGTGGAGGATGGCCCAAGTGCTTGGGCCCTGCACCCCATGGGAGACCAGGAAAAGCACCTGGCTCCTGGATCCTGCCATCCGATCAGCGCGGTGTGCCGGCCGCAGCGCGCCGGCCGCGGTGGCCATTGGAGGGTGAACCAACGGTAAAGGAAGACCTTTCTCTCTGTCTCTCTCTCTCACTGTCCACTCTGCCTGTCAAAAAAAAAAAAAAAAAAAAAAAAAAAAAAAAGGTTCAGTTGGGACCAGCATTGTGGCACAGTGGGTTAAGGTGCTGTTCAGGATCAGGCTGCTCTGCCTCGGATGCAGCTCCCTGCCAGTGCACCTGGGAACGCAGCAGAGGATGCCCAAGTCCTCGGGCCCCGCCATGCCCGTAGAAGACCTGGACGGAGTTCCGTGTTCCTGGCTTCGGCTTGGCCCAACCCTGACATTGTGGCTGAACCAGCAGATGGAAGATATCTCTTTTTCTCTGCCTTTCAAATAGATTCTTTTTTTAAAAAAAGTTTTTATTTTATGTTTTGGTTTCCACAATAATTTATGTAAAACATTTATTTATTTATTTATTTTAATTTTTAATTTTTTTTTTGACAGGCAGAGTGGACAGTGAGAGAGACAGAGAGAAAGGTCTTCCTTTGCCGTTGGTTCACCCTCCAATGGCTGCCGCGGCCGGCGCACTGCGCTGATCTGAAGCCAGGAGCCAGGTGCTTTTCCTGGTCTCCCATGGGGTGCAGGGCCCAAGCACCTGGGCCACCCTCCACTGCACTCCTGGGCCACAGCAGAGAGCTGGCCTGGAAGAGGGGCAACCGGGACAGAATCCGGCGCCCCGACTGGGACTAGAACTCGGTGTGCTGGCGCCGCAAGGCGGAGGATTAGCCTAGTGAGCCGCAGCGCCGGCTCACATTTATTTAGTTTTTAAAGATTTACTTACTCCTTTGAAGGGCAGAGTATACAGAGAAGGAGACAGAGAGAGAGGTCTTCATCTGCTGGCTCACTCCCCAAATGACCACAAACGCGGGAGCTGTGCCGATCTGAAACCAGGAGCCAAGAGCTTCTTCGTGGTGTCCCGCATGGGTGTAGGAGCCCAAGGGCGTGGGCCGTCCTCCACTGCTTTCCCAGGCACATCCGCAGGGAGCTGGATCGGAAGTGGAGCAGCCGGGACTGAACTGGTGCCTATATGGGATGCCAGCGCTGCAGGCAGCGGCTTTACCTGCTGCCCCACAGTGCTGTCCCCAAGCAGGCTAATTTCTAAGTTGATGATTTTTTATGGCTTGCAAACGATGTTAGGAATACCCGAATGGCCCCTGTCAGACAGAAGGCTTCCGTCCCTGCTTCAGGGGCAGGGTTGTTCCAGAGCGCGAGGATGCCTGTCCCTAATGAGCGTTCACTTTCTGAAGTCAAGGAAGCGCAGGCTCACCACGTGATGAGCTCAGTTGAGCAGAGGATCTGCTAGGGTTCCTTGTGCTTTATTTCATGAGTGGCCTGAATGTAAGTGGGAGGCTGAGGGTTCTTAGACGCAGGGCTGGAGTTGTGGCGCCGGGGTTAAGCTGCCCCCTAGCGCCGGCATCCCATGTTGGAGCGCAGGTTCAAGTCCTGGCTGCTCTGTTCTTCCCATCCAGCCCCGCAAATGTGTCTGGGCCCTGCTGCCTGCTGGAGACCCAGAGGGCGTCTTGGCTTCAGGTCGTTGTGACCACTGGGGAACGAACCAGGGCATAGCAGAGATCTCTGCCCACCTCCACGCCTTTCAAATAAACAGACTTTTTTTTTTTTTTTTTTTTTAAAGAAAAATGGGTAAGGAGAAAAATGAGTTAACACTGGTTTTAACTGTTTCTACTTGTGTGTTGTGTTAGGGACCATGGGTAAAGCATTTGATGTCTGCTTCCTAACAGCCCTTTGAAAAGGGGTTAATTGTCCTCACTTCCCAGTGCCCTGAGGTCAGGCCTTAGGGATTGCAGAACCCACCCTTTTCACTGCCCTGTGCTTCCTAGGGGTCTCCCAGAGGAGGTTCTCAGAGGGAATTGCGGGGCAAGGGTGCATGGGGAGGAGGAGTCGCTGGAGTCGCTCTCCCGCTTCCGTGAGCCTGTGGGAGGGAAGGAAGGTGTGCTTTGCACGGGGTTTGTTTAAACCCCAGCGGTTAAGGGATTAGCAGTGGAGCCTTGATCCGATTCTGGTGCTGGGAGGTCTTTGGGCTGCTGGCGACTTGCCCTCAGAAGGCAGTTCTCCTGAGAGGGTTGGTTATGTAAGCCCCGTGTGCTTCCTGGCCCGCCCTTCTCTCTGCCTTCTTCCGGTCTCACCAGGTCCTGAGCCAGTGAGGTCACCTGATCGCGGGCTGTGAGCCCCCAGAACTGTAGGATAAAACAGACCCGCACTGCAGTGGGGAGCAGCTGACCGCTGTGGGAGGGCGGGGCCGGAGCATGTTAGGTCAGTGCAGCTCGAAGGAAGTCTTGACCAGGCGGTGGAGTCCTCAGTCCACAGTGTGCCTTCCCGGCAGGGCGGAAGGTGGGGCGGCTGTCCTGTCCTGCGCAGCCCTTGCTGGGGTGGCCTGAGGGACGTGTGCCGTGCTGCCCGTGCTGCAGGCGGCCGGGCAGCAGGCCCGCAGCAGTTTCTGGAAGCATGACTGGCAGGGCCCACTGTGGCCAGCACACACAGCCTTGTTCCTGGTGCAGCTTGGGGCCGAGACTCACGGTGCACGTGAGCAAGTGTGTGTGTCGGCTGTTAGACGTCAGGTGAGGATTAGTGCGAGGGGAGAAAGAGCAGAAGGAGGGTGGACGGGGACGGGCTCTGCACAGAGTGTGTGACGTGTGGGGCAAGAAGCAGCAGGTGAAATCCCGTGTCGGATGCATTATGGGGCAGAATCGAGGGCTGCCGTCAGGGGTGCGGGGAGCTGGGTGCGGCCACTGACTGAGGTAGGGGAGGCCATGCGGGGTGCGAGGAGGGGTGCGGGGAGCTGGGTGCGGCCACTGAGGTAGGGGAGGACATGCGGGGTGCGAGGAGGGGTGAGGGGAGCTGGGTGCGGCCACTGATTGAGGTAGGGGAGGCCATGCAGGGTGTGAGGAGGGGTGCGGGGAGCTGGGTGCGGCCACTGACTGAGGTAGGGGAGGCCATGCGGGGTGCGAGGAGGGGTGCGGGGAGCTGGGTGCGGCCACTGACTGAGGTAGGGGAGGACATGCGGGGTGCGAGGAGGGGTGCGGGGAGCTGGGTGCGGCCACTGAGGTAGGGGAGGACATGCGGGGTGCGAGGAGGGGTGAGGGGAGCTGGGTGCGGCCACTGATTGAGGTAGGGGAGGCCATGCAGGGTGTGAGGAGGGGTGCGGGGAGCTGGGTGCGGCCACTGACTGAGGTAGGGGAGGCCATGCGGGGTGCGAAGAGGGGTGCGGGGAGCTGGGTGCGGCCACTGAGGTAGGGGAGGACATGCGGGGTGCGAGGAGGGGTGAGGGGAGCTGGGTGCGGCCACTGATTGAGGTAGGGGAGGCCATGCAGGGTGTGAGGAGGGGTGCGGGGAGCTGGGTGCGGCCACTGACTGAGGTAGGGGAGGCCATGCGGGGTGCGAGGAGGGGTGCGGGGAGCTGGGTGCGGCCACTGACTGAGGTAGGGGAGGACATGCGGGGTGCGAGGAGGGGTGAGGGGAGCTGGGTGCGGCCACTGACTGAGGTAGGGGAGGCCATGCGGGGTGCGAGGAGGGGTGCGGGGAGCTGGGTGCGGCCACTGACTGAGGTAGGGGAGGCCATGCGGGGTGCGAGGAGGGGTGCGGGGAGCTGGGTGCGGCCACTGACTGAGGTAGGGGAGGCCATGGCAGGGATGGCTTCTGTCCTGCTGTAAGTGAGACACTGCTGACTGGCAGGCTAACATTGGAGTCCCGGAATTCTGGGGTGGAAGTCTGGAGTGCTGGCATTTAAACCCCGGGCTGGATTCGTCAGCGAGGGTCGTGCTGCGCGGTCGGTAGCCGCGAGCCACGGATGGGCTTCTGAGCTTCGCACGTGGCCGCTCTGCAGTGAGAGGCGGTGTGCTGATGCGGGTCAGACTCCAGAGGTTCCGTAGGAAAAACAGAATCTTTCACTTTGGTTCTATTTGGAATGGTTTTATTTTGGGTATATTGGGTTAAGTAAAAATACTAAAATAATTTCACTTGTTTCTCTTTTTAAGTTATTTATTCGAGAGGAGGAAGAGAGAGAGAATGCAACCAGGAGCTCCCCCGGCTGATTTACTTCCCAGATACCTGTGGTGACCAGGGCTGGACCGGGTCGAAGCTGGAAGCCAAGGACGTGTGTGTGTCAGGGACCCAACTGCTCGAGCCGTTGCCTGCTGCCCCCAGCTCAAGCTGGACCTGCAGTCGAGCCAGTACTCGAACCCAAGCACTCTGACGTGGGCGTGGGCCTCTTAACTGCTAGACCAAGCCCCTGCCCTGTGCTGTTTGAATGCAGCTGTCAGACGGCACGAAGTGCACGTGCGCTGCTAGCAGGCGTGTGCTCTTGGAAGCTCTCACGGAGGAAGTGAGTATAGATGGAGAAGAAGCCCAAGGGTGGAGTCCGGAGAGCTGGGGGGATGAGCGGCAGAGGCCACGGCCTGGAGGTGGAGAATGAGGAGAGAGGTGGCCTGTGTCCAGTGAGCTTCGCCGCGTTTCTCTAGGACTGAAGAAGAAGGCGTCCAGGACCGGGCTAGCAGACACGTCGTAGCTGGGGCTGGTGATTTGCAGGAGTGAGAGTCTTGGAGATGGCTGTAGGGCCGCCGTGTTTCCCTGTACTATGTTCTGAAGTGGATCGCACGCAGCCCTCTCAGACGAGTCCGTCCAGGACTCAGTCCTGACAGGAGAGAAGGCAGCGAGCAGGGAGGGGACTCGAGTTCCAGGCCCTGCTGGCCGCTCCTCGCAGTCTTCGCCGGCTGGAACGGCTGTCCTGCTCTGCCCCCTCTGCTGGTTCCACGCCTGTAGGTGCCCTCGGAGTTCCGTCTTGCCCCGAGAGCTGACCTCGCTGCGGGAGGGGAGGGCTTTGCTGCTTGTGTCATGACCTCACCGTTGAGTTGGCATCATTGGGCACCCGCACACCTTCTGCCCAGTCGTTTCAGGGTGGAGCCGCAGATTCGGGGCTCTTGACTGTGTGTGCGAAATGTTGGTAGCTCTGTCAGCACAGAATCAGATGTTTCTTTCCTTTAGACATTATGCTTTTTTCTTTTGCATTTCATTCCTCCATTAAAAGAAAAGCTACATTTTTGCACTCCGCCTTTAAGAGCTGTTTCTAACAGTTTCTTCTCCAGCCGAGTGATAGAAGCTGTCATGGAAACTGAATCTTGTGTGTGTGGAGCTTGCTTGGGCCTTCCAGGGCGCTGGACGATCAGGTGGGCTCCCTGCGGCTTACCGTCAGCCGACGCCGTGTCAGACCTGGTCTGGCTCTTCTCCGGCGTGGGGGCCAGGCCTGTGGGGACAGTGAACGGTGGTGGCAAACCAGAGATTAAGGAGGGTCTGCCGAATGCAGGCACAGGCTTTACCCCCTCAGAACTGTGGGGTGGGGGTGCTGTGGGTTGGACGAGAGGTGGCCAGAGGGATGAGAAGGCGCCAGCTCAGTGGCCCTGGTTTCGATGCACCCCGGACACCTGAATTCGTACTTAAACTTCTTAGTGGATAAAGTGGGGGCCTGGCTTGGTGTATTTTCATCCCGTGAAAGCAGTGAACAGAGTGGGTGCCCCAGTGTTCACTGGGTGAGTGAGGAGTGAGAGCCTGCAGAGCCAAGGTCCTGCAGGCAGGAGCGGGGTGGGGGATGGTGTGACTCCGCGTCTGCCTGGAGAAGGGAGGCGGATGCTGCTGACGCTGGCTCCTGCTCGCTGCCGCAGCCTGCGTCTCACTGAGCTGGAGCTGGCAGGGAGCGATGCAGTCCCGGCCCAGTGCGGGAGGGGCAGAGGGCTGGTTTCCTGGGCTGCTGCGGCGGAGTCCTCCCCACTGGGCGCTGAGTCTCAGCTCTGGGGGCAGAAGTGCACATCCGGGCGTCAGCAAGCCTGCCCTGCAGGTCTCAGGGAGGAGCAGGGCTGTGCCTCTCAGCTTCTGGTGGGACTGGCAGTCCCTGGCCTTCCTTGGCCTGCGAGGGCCTCACCCAGGTCTCTGCTTCTGTCTCCAAGGGTGTTCCCCCACGTGTCTCAGTCCGCGTTTTCCTCTTCCTAGGTCGTTGTCCAGAGTAGAACCCTAATCTAGTGTGATCACCTTTTAACTTGTTACATCTATTTTCTTTCTTTCTTTTTTTTTTAAGGGAACCTCACTTGCAACCACATGTGATCACATGACCTAGTTAAGGCCAAGTGAGATTTTTTTTTTTAAAGATTTATTTGTTTGGAAGTCAGAGTTACAGAGAGAGAAGGAGAGGCAGAGAGAGACAGAGAGAGGTATCTTCCATCTGCTGGTTCACCCCCCCAATTGGCCACAATGGCTGGAGCTGAGCCAATCTGAAGCCCCGAGCTAGGACCTTCTTCCGGGTCTCCCACACGGGTGCAGGAACCCAAGCACTTGGGCCATCTTCTGCTGCTTTCCAAGGTTATAGCAGGGAGCTGGATTGAAAGTGGAGCAGCCAGGACTTGAACCGGCGCCCATATGGCATGCCAGCACTGCAGGCAGCAGCTTTACCTACTACGCCACAGCACCGGCCCCTACATCTGTTTTCAAGTAAAGTCATGTTCACAGGTAACAGTATTTGGGGGCTGGCATCGTGGTGCAGCACAGCTGGTTAAGCCACTGCCTGTAATGCTGGCATCCTGTGTGAGTGCCAGTTAAGAGTCTGGGCTGCTCCACTCCCCATCCAGCTCCCTGCTGTGGCCTGGGAAAGCAGTGGAAGATGGCCCAAATCCTTGGGCCCCTGCTGCCCACATGGGAGACCCAGATGGAGCTCCTGGCTCCCGCCTGGCCCAGCCCCAGCTGTTGTGGCCATTTGGGGAACAAACCAGCAGGTGGAAGATCTCTGTCTCTCCTTCTCTATCACTCTGCCTTTCAAGTAAATAAATATATATTTTTTTAAAGTTAGAATTGGAACATGTCTTTCTGGGGAGACATAATTCATTCTGCAACAGGAGGTGAGGTTGAGGGCAAGCTGCCCATATTAGCTGGGACTCAGTTCCCCAGACTTCTCTTTTCTTCAGAGCTAGGTGTGCCAGAGGAGTTGGGGTGAAGCAGAGTCCCTGTCCATTAGACAATACCCCTTTGGCCTCAAGCCGGAGTGATGGTGGTGGCTGACGTGGCTGTAGGTTGTGTAGCCATTAGATCGACTGCTGGAAAGACGGGGAGTCTCCCACCTTCCCCCTCAGACACACATTGGTTCTGCTTCTGTGCTTCCTGGGCGCTGTGCTGGGGAGCGGTCTGGTGCTGCATTTGAGAAGGTGGCGGAGACCTTGCCCGTCACACTCGTTTGGATTCTGTGACTGAATCCAGCACGACAGGCAGAGGTGTCACGTGTCTGGTCAGCTCTGGGAGAGGCGGCCAGGCTGGAGCTGACCTTACCTGCTCATCACGCTGGAAGGGTGAGTGACGGTGGTGGGAGGGCAGGCCGGCCAAGGCGTTTGTTCAGCTCAGCGGCCCTGTCATGTGGAGTGTGGAGGGAGCGCAAGTGTAAATAGTTGGTGGTCGGTATTTCTGTAGAACTGTGACGCGTACTCCCCTGTCCCCAGATCCCCCTCTCTCAGACCACCCCTGTCCCCAGATCTCCCTCTCTCAGACCACCCCTGTCCCCAGATCCCCCTCTCTCAGACCACCCCTGTCCCCAGATCTCCCTCTCTCAGACCACCCCTGTCCCCAGATCCCCCTCTCTCAGACCACCCCTGTCCCCAGATCTCCCTCTCTCAGACCACCCCTGTCCCCAGATCTCCCTCTCTCAGACCACCCCTGTCCCCAGATCCCCCTCTCTCAGACCACCCCTGTCCCCAGATCTCCCTCTCTCAGACCACCCCTGTCCCCAGATCTCCCTCTCTAGACCACCCCTGTCCCCAGATCCCCGTGTCTCAGGCCACCCCTGTCCCCAGATCCCCGTGTCTCAGACCACCCCTGTCCCCAGATCTCCCTCTCTCAGACCACCCCTGTCCCCAGATCCCCCTCTCTCAGACCACCCCTGTCCCCAGATCTCCCTCTCTCAGACCACCCCTGTCCCCAGATCTCCCTCTCTAGACCACCCCTGTCCCCAGATCCCCGTGTCTCAGGCCACCCCTGTCCCCAGATCCCCGTGTCTCAGACCACCCCTGTCCCCAGATCTCCCTCTCTCAGACCACCCCTGTCCCCAGATCCCCCTCTCTCAGACCACCCCTGTCCCCAGATCTCCCTCTCTCAGACCACCCCTGTCCCCAGATCCCCCTCTCTCAGACCACCCCTGTCCCCAGATCCCCCTCTCTCAGACCACCCCTGTCCCCAGATCTCCCTCTCTCAGACCACCCCTGTCCCCAGATCCCCCTCTCTCAGACCACCCCTGTCCCCAGATCTCCCTCTCTCAGACCACCCCTGTCCCCAGATCCCCGTGTCTCAGGCCACCCCTGTCCCCAGATCTCCCTCTCTCAGACCACCCCTGTCCCCAGATCCCCGTGTCTCAGGCCACCCCTATCCCCAGATCCCCGTGTCTCAGGCCACCCCTGTCCAGAGAGCTTGCATGATGGAGGTGTTCCCTGTGCTGTAGTCAGTATCCTCTGACCATGTGTGACTTTTTTTTTTTTAATTGATTTGAAAGAGATGGAGAGAGATCTTCCATCTTCTGGTTCACTCTCCAACTAGCTGGGGCTGGGCCAGGCTGAAGGCGGGAATCAAAACTCCATCCGGGTCTCCCACGTGAGTTCGGGGGCCCGAGCACTGGGGGCGTTACCTGCTCTCTCGTGCACTAGCCGGGAGCTGGATGAGAAGCAGAGCGGCTGGGGTTCAGGCTGCCGCCCCGATACAGGGTGCTGGCTGTACACGTGTCAGCCCCGCTGCTGGGCCACACTGTAGTCCCAGGTGTGCTTAGCACTTGAAGTGTGGCTATGCCACTGAACAACTGAATTTTAAATTTCATGAATTTAAATAGCCACTAGTGGTTACCATCTGGATGGCACAGTTCTAGACATTTTGAAGGACTTAGCTAGTATTCTTAACAGAAGTGGATTGAAAATTAGTGGTGATTATAAGGGCATGCTGTTGCCTGAAGGTGGCTCTGTTCTGCAGTGTGCACGTTGGGGTTCCCTGGAGTGAGACGTGGATTCTGGTTCAGCCGCAGAGCCAAAGGTAGAGTGTGCTGGGACCACACTGCCTTAGCTTTGCGGTTACTTGCGAGTTGTGCCCCTGCTGCGTCTTAGCGTGCACGTAACACTTCTGTGCAGGGACGTTCGGGGACACTTGAAGCTGGACAGGGCCTTCAGTTCCACGGCGGAGTCAGCAGCTGGGTTCTCTGGCCAGGGGGTTCAGAGAAGCATGCTCCTGGGTCTGTGCTCTGGACAGAACCGAGCTGCCTCACCGGCCCAGCCGTCACGCCACGGAGACTTGGGAAGCCGGAGTAGCAGTTTGGAGTTGCCTGGAGTTGGGCTTGATGGCCAGGCCTGTATGCGGTCGTCTGTCAGTCACGACCCAGGGAGAAGGAGAGATGGTGGCTAGGGACGTTCTCTGCAGTCCCTGTAGGAGCTGACACAGCAGTCTCGGCAGCCAGAGCCTCACGGCCCTCAGCCTGGGGCCTGGGGGCATCTTACAGTGGCTGCCACATCCAGCAGGGGTTTTCTTAGGAATATTTGAGTGAACTGATTTGACTTGCTGATCTTCTGGAGTAGTATAGGGCAAGTCTGTTCCTGTTTCTCTGAGACCCTCACACCCACACATTCTGCATGTAACTATATGTGCAGCGTGTGTGTTTTCGTGATGAAACATACTAGTTATAGAGTTATAGACAGACAGAGAGAAAGGTCTTCCTTCCGTTGGTTCACTCCCCAGATGACTGCCATGGTCGGCCCTGCGCCGATCCGAAGCCAGGAGCCAGGTGCTTCCTCCTGGTCTCCCATGGGGGTGCAGGGCCCAAGCACTTGGGCCATCCTCCACTGCCCTCCGGGGCCACAGCGGAGAGCTAGCCTGGAAGAGGAGCGACCGGGACCAGAACCGGCGCCCATATGGGATGCCGGCGCCGCAGGCAGAGGATTAACCTAGTGCACTATGGTGCTGGCCCCATGTGTGTACATTCTTGAACAGATTGAGGCCCAGATAACTTTGGAGCGAACGAAAAATGTTTATTACCAAAAAATGCATGGATTTCAAAATTTTTTGCACCAAAATAACTTTTTTTTTTTTTAAAGAGGCAGAGAGACGGAGTGTGAGAGCACGCTAATCCACTTGTCGCCACCAATGGCTGCAGTGGTTGCGACAGAGCTGGCCAGAGTCCGGACCGAGGAAGTCCATCCAGCTGTCTGGTGGGTGGGCGGGACCCTGCCGCTTGAGCCATCACCTCGTGTCTCCCGGGAACCGTGTTGGTGAGGAGCTCGGGCTGGGAGGCAGGTGTCCTGACTGCTGGCCGAATCGCCCACTCCTGGATTGTCTTTGTAGCTCCACTTTTCCACCAGCATTTGTGAAGTGTGCTGTGTGTGTGTGTGGACGTTTTTGTACAAATTGAGGCCCAGATAACAGGTTCAGTGGAAAATGTGTATTATGAAAAATCCATGTGGATTTGAGAAATTAAAATAATTCAAAAGTTCATTAAGGGACCAGCAGTGTGGCACAGCTGGTTAAGCTGCTGCCTGCAACGCTGGCATCGCATACCGTGTGCCTGCGTCCCTTATTGGAGTCCTGGCTGCTCACGCTCCTGGGAAAGCAGTGGAGGGTGGGAAAGCCACTTGGGGCTCCTGGTTCCTGGCTTCAGCCTAGCCCAGCCCCAGCTGTGTGGCCACTTGGGAGTGAACCAGCGGATGGAGGCATTTCTCTGTCTCTCCCTCCCTCTGTTGTTCTGCCTTTCAAATAAAGAAATCTTTTAAAAAAATTCTTTAAAGTATTTGAGGAATGTGTATTTTTTTAAAATGGGGACCGACCCGTAGGATAGATGGACGTCAGTGTTTTGGCTTAAAGGGTTTCTCTGTGTTTCTCAGGCGCAGGGCTGCCTCAGTGCTGTGAGTTTGGTGGTCTTTCTACACCCAGCGACTGCCTGATACGTGCAGGTGTCCTTTAAGTACGGGTGTTGCTCCTTTGGTCAGCGTCTCTCCCTCAGCTGCTTCTCATCTCTGGGCTAGTGTCCGTGTGGGCTCTCGGAGGCTCTGCCTCCCCGGCCGTTGAAGCCTAATTGTCTTGTAGTGTCAGGGAAGTGTAGGACACTGTTGAGGGTTGTCCCTCGGTGGTGCTCTCGTGCCTGCCTCGCTGCTGTGGGGTGGCGCAGGCAGTGTGCACCCTGCCCAGGGAGAGATGCTGAGAGTGGACTCTGCTGCCTGTTAGCCCTGCACCCGTGTGGTCAGAGGTAGTAAGTGAGGCCGGGGGTGCCCACAGGGAAGGGGAGGACCTGGAATTTCTGCTGCTGTGTAGAAAGGGGAGCTGTTGACTGTAGGACCGTCCCTGCGGGAAATTTAAAGGAAACAAAGGAGGATGTAGCAGTGATCTCCCTGAATCCCATCTTCAGGGTGACTTCAGTGTCAGGAAATCAGGATGTGAGGCCCTCAGGCAGTCTGCGTCTTGCTTGTGACTTGGTCTTGGGGAAATGTTGGTTCATAGTATCCCGAAGTGTGTTCCGGAGAGGCAAACAGGATCCATAAAGAAATGCTGTCGACTTTGTTTCTTGGAGGGCCTGGGTGCAGCCAGCTTACCAGAGTTGGGAGGTGTGCTGCAGTGAGCAGACCTGCTACGTTGCCGCTCTGGTGTTTCTCCGAATTACCTAAAAGGAAGCAGTTCTGTAGTGAATAACAGATTTTTATACTTTGAGGAAACTTTATAGCAGGTTCTTTTCTGGATGCTGCTGCCTATTTAAATAGCTGCCTAAGAGCTAGAAAAATTACTGTAGTTACCTTAAGAACCACGTCTACAGGTTTAACTTAACATCCAAAGCATATAATTAGTGAATGAAAAATGAAAACATGTACTTTGATCCTGTTCTGAGTTTTGCAGTGTGTATCTTGCTACATAATCAAATAGAAAATTTCTCTTGGACCCTTTAAAATTCCTAATTGGCTATGAATCAGAGTCTGTAGAGAATTTCTAACTGAATCAGACATTTCTCATATTCAGACATGAAGACACGACTGAAGTGTTGGTTATCACCTGAGGCTATTTTAGGGATCTGTAGTATGTATCATGTAGCTTACAGCTTTTTATAATAATTTGACAAAGCAGGTTTCATTGTATTAAGAGTTTTTTGCCATTTTAAAAATTATAAAAATCTTGTTTTAAATTTCTGTTCCTAGGGGCTGGTGCCGTGGCTCACTTGGTTAATCCTCTGCCTGTGGCGCCAGCATCCCATATGGGCTCCGGGTTCTAGTCCCGGTTGCCCCTCTTGCAGGCCAGCTCTCTGCTGTGGCCTGGGAAGGCAGTGGAGGATGGCCCAAGTGCTTGGGCCCTGCACCCCATGGGAGACCAGGAGGAAGCACCTGGTTCCTGGCTTTGGATCGGCACAGCTCCGGTTGTGGCGGCCATTTGGGGAGTGAACCAACGGAAGGAAGACCTTTCTCTCTGTCGCTCTCTCTCACTAACTCTATCTGTCAAGTAAAAAAAATTTTTTTCTGTTTCTAAATAAACTTGCTTAGGGTTTTTGAAAGTTTGCATTTCTTAAAATTAGTTTCATTGTCCCCGGATTGAAGTTTTAAGATTCCCCGAATTTAACTGTTTGCTCACATTTCCGACAGTTTCTATAGAAGTGTTCAGAATTCTGCGATGACAACTTTGTTGTCGTCTTGGACTTTGCTTTGGTAGCGATTTGTTGTTACCCCTTCACCTGTGGGTGTGTGCACTTCCCCCGTCCTCTGCTGTGTGTTTCACCCCGTGAACTCCTGACATGAAGTTCGCCAGCCCCTGTCAGGGGCAAAAGTCGTTTTTGTAAATCCCTGTAAGAACTCTTTCCAATCTGGCGATCCAGCTTTTGTTGTTGGTGGTGGTGTTTTTTTTTTTTTTTTTTTTTGACAGGCAAAGTTAGACAGTGAGAGAGAGAGAGACAGAGAGAAAGGTCTTCCTTCTGTTGGTTCACCCCCCAAATGGCCGCCATGGCCGGTGTGCTGCACTGATCCGAAGGCAGGAGCCAGGTGCTTCTCCTGGTCTCCCATGGGGTGCAGGGCCCAAGCACTTGGGCCATCCTCCACTGCCCTCCCGGGCCACAGCGGAGAGCTGGACTGGAAGAGGGGCAACCGGGACAGAATCTGGGGTGCCGGCCCGCAGGCGGAGGATTAGCCAAGTGAGCCGCAGCGCCGGCCAATCCAGCTTTTTAAATCAGAAATGTTAACAGATGAGTAGGAATTGTCAGATAACAAGGAATTGTGTAAAAGTTGTAAACAATGTAACTTGACATGAGCAGTTCATCTCCTTCATGTCGGAGCTGACAAGACGGAACGTAGAGGCTGAGCGAAGCGTGGAGGTGTATGTGACCGCAGCGCTGGCAGTTGCGGGGTGGAGTTCTCCAGATGGGTTGTGGAGCTGTTTCCTTACACACTTGACTGAGCTCTCATTTGTCTTGCGTGAATGGACGTCTACTTAGTACTCCTGAATCTGTGTAGAACTGATTGCATCCACCTGTACATTGTTACTATCAAAGTATTTTTTAAGGATTTTTTATGTATTTGAAAGGGAGACACAGAGCTGCCATCTGCTGCCTGGCTCTCCAGCAGAGCAGCTGGGGCCGGGCCGGGAGCGGCGTGCAGCTCTCCCGTGGTGGCAGCGCCCACGCACTGGGGCCGTCATCTGTCGCCTTCCTAGGCACGCCGGCAGGGAGCTGGATTCCCAGCAGAGCAGTTGGGGCCGGGCCGGGAGCGGCGTGCAGCTCTCCCGTGGTGGCAGCGCCCACGCACTGGGGCCGTCATCTGTCGCCTTCCTAGGCGCGCCGGCAGGGAGCTGGATTCCCAGCAGAGCAGTTGGAACTTGAATTGGCACTTGGTAAGGGCTGAAGTGGTGGCCTAGCCTTCGTGCTCTGGTTTTGTGTTTGCTTATTTAAGATTTACTTATTTATTTGAAAGAGTGACATAGGAAGAGAGATCTCCCATCTGCTGGGCCACGCCTCTCATACCCACAGCAGCCAGGCCTGGGTGTCCCACGTGAGTGGCAGGTATCTGCTGTCTTACAGGCATATCAGCAGGAAGCTGAATTAGAAGTGCAGCTTAAGTCGCCGCACCGCAACACCAGCCCCTATGTTTGTTTTTCCTTCTTTATCTTCCCTGTCTTTCAAGCATAAAGATTACTTGGGTCTAGGGGCAGGTACTGTGGCCTAGTGAGTTATGCTGCCCTTGGCGGCTGCATGCTGTATTGGAATACCGAGTTCAAGTCCCGGCTACTCCACACTTCCAGTCCAGCTCCCTACTAACGTACCTGGGATGCAGCACGTGGTAGTCCAAGTCCTTGGGTTCCTGCCACCCATGTAGGGAGGCAGAGCTCCTAGCCACACCCTGGTTCATGTGGGAATTTGGGAACTGAATCAGCAGGTGGAAATTTCTCTCTCTCAAATAAATAAATGAATTTTTTAATGACTTATTTATTTATTTGAAAGGCAGAGTTATAGAGAGGCAGAGTGGGAGAGAGGGAGAAAGAGAGCTAGCTAGCTAGCTTCCATCCACTGGTTCACTCCCCAGATGGCTGCAACGGCCAAAGCTGCGCCGACCCAAAGCCAGGAGCCAGGAGCTTCCTCCAGGTCTCCCATGCAGGTGCAGGGGCCCAAGGACTTGGACCATCTTACATTGCTTTCCCAGGCCATAGCAGAGAGCTGGATTGGAAGTGGAGCAGCCAGGACTTGAACCGGCGCCCATATAGGATGCAGGCAGTGGCTTTGCCCGCTATGCCACTGTGCTGGCCCCTCTATTTTCATTTTTAGAAAAATACTTACTTAAAAAATTAATGAGAGTGTGTATGATACAGGAAAATGGAAGCGCTTCGGGGCTGACGCATGGCGTCTGTGGGAGGGCAGTGCTGGACAGGGCGCCTGGCGCTTGGTGTGGGCGGCTGTGCTGCAGGTCAGGGAGCTGGAGGAGACAGGCGTGGGGACACTGGCGCAGCGTGTCAGAGGCGCTGCTGTCTGAGGCGGTTTCCATGTGCTGGGACTGCACCTCAAGTAGGAGAGAAGTATGAACAGGGGGAGTACTCTGAGTGGGCCACGTGTCTGGCATACTTGTACGCTAAAGACACGGAACCACAGACAGAGTGTGTCCTCATGGTCTATAGGAAGCTCTGACAGCGCACCCTGGTCCTGGGCGCTCGTAGGGGCTGTCACCGGATTGTCTGCAGCGACACGTGTGGTGGTAAGAGGAGACAGCTCTGTATTTCGCAGAACATGGTTAGATCAGAAGTAAGGTTTTTGAAGATTAGTGAACCTCTTCAAAAGGACCCCTCACTCTGAGTTCATTATTAAATTATTAATGATTTGAAATTTCTGATGTTACCGTGTCTGTCTGCTTGCTGGGAAAAATACCTGGATCTGTCCTCTCTTCTTTGGTGAACAAACCACTTGGAGCTAGTTTATGTCATTCTGAAAGCATGTAAACTAGGCAAAGAATTAAATGCATTGATTTCTTTTGGTTACTTCATTCATTTAAATTTTTATTTTGAATAGCTTCAAAGACTTCATAAGGATATTTACAATGCTAAATGTACAATGATGAATGTATGCCTCTTGGACAATAGGGTACCATTCTTTGGCAGCAATACAATTTAAAAAAATATATAAAGATGCAGTATCATTTCTGATATAAATTTACTTAAAAATCCAAGGTTTTAAGGGAATTCACAGATCATAACAGGATGTAATGATTTTATTAATTTCATGTGCACATAATCACCAAGTTTTAATACATTAAAAATATGTGTAAATGCCCACACGCTGTACAGAAATCAACACCCCACTTTTGTTAAAGGTTCCCAACCACTTCCCCTCATAAATATGCAAAAGCTGTTTTCACCTGTGTCCCAGCGGCGTGCGTGACGCGTTAGCGTGTTTCCTAAAGCTCGGTCTGCTCTTCCTTAGCTGTTGTCCTGGGACAGACTGCGGGCCCTGAGCGTTACTTACTGGCCGTGCACTTGAAACTGCGCAGCGCTTTCACAAACACGGGACACGAAATAAATAGAGTGAAAGCTGCGACAGTCTTGTTTAAAGGCAAGTGCACTTTGGGAAGCTTTTCAAATTGAGAGATTATAAAACTACTACGAAGAGTATTTTATTTTTGTTGTTGGCTTAGCCACTTTTATTCAGGCGTTATTTGCAGCATTGCTGTACAGCAGTTGGTGCTAGGAGATAAAAAACATATTTTTCCCACGATCTGTATTTCAGGGAGAAAAAAAACTTTCATAATCCTGAGGGAGACACACATTAAAAATCTTGTTATTTATTTAAAAAGTTAAAAAGTTACATATCATTATTTAACAAAAATGCATTGACTCTAAAAACTCACTTTGTTTCTCTAGTCCCTGTCTGATCCAAACTCCACGGCTCCCGGACCCTGAGTGCTGGAGGCCCAGCCTGGCGCGGCTCACCTTGGTGCAGTGTTCTCGGGGTTGCCATGGGGGCAGGCAGGGGCCTGCTGGCTGTGTCTCCCCTGCTCTGCCACACTCACAGGTGTGCAGCAGCGCTACTGTGGACCTCACGTCTGCACAGGTTCTTTCAGCCTGTGGCGGGTCATTGCTGTCACCGCCAGGGCTGTTTTTAAGTCCAGGGTCCTTGAAATGGCTTGAACTTGCTCAGCAGCTCTGTGGGGCCGGCATCGGGCAGCTGGTTCAGCCACCACTTGTGCGCCCCCTCCCCGTGTTGCTGCAGATCCGATTTCTGACCCAGCTTCTTGCTGACGTGTGTGGGAAGGCAGTGAGTGGAAGATGGCTGAATTGCGTGGGCCCCTGCTACTCATGTGGGGGACACACATGAAGCTCTCTGCTTCGACCTGGCTATTGCGGTCATTTGTGGAGTAAACTGGTGGCTGTGTGTGTGTGTGTCTCCTCACCTTTCTAACAAATATATACATCTTTAAAAAAAACAAAACAACTCAGTGTCTGCTGAGCTTGCCTGAGTGTGTGCTGAGGGTGTCACGGCGTGAATGTGCAGACGTCACTGTGCCAGAGCAGACAGAAACCTGACAGCAAAGTGGGGCCTTGTGTCTGTGTTCATGCCATGTGCCTGAGCACTCTGGCTGAGTGTCACATCTGAACTTCACAGGGAGAACTGGAACGTTCCCTGGTAAGAGGCAAGGCCCTGATGAGACTAGAACTCGAGGTCGTAGTTTCCTTGTAAAGGATAACAAGGAAGCGATTTTTTTTGCTCCGAAAGGCTAATCTATTTTTAAGGAAAATTTTACTTACTTGACAGAAATAGAGTGAGTCTGTGTGTGCACTCGCACCTCCTGGCTCACTGTCCAGAGTCCTGTGATGGCCAGGGCGGGGTTGGGCCTGAACCAGGAACTCAGTCCAGGTCTCCCCTAGGCAGCAGGACCCAGCCACTCTCGCCGTGGCCTCCAGGGTCTGCACTGGCAGTGGCTGGAAGCTGACATCAGGAGCTGGGCTGGGGAGCAGAGCCAGGCACTGCAGTTTGGATGTAGTTCTTTAACTGCTAGGCCAAATGCCTGTCTCAGCTAACACATTTAAATAATTACTGTTTTCTAGATAATCCTATTAGTGAAGGAACCTGTAAGATGAAGTGAATAATAACAATGGGGACAAGAGTTTATAGTAAAACTGTGTGGCGTTTTAGGGAATGCTGAGGCCCCTTCATCTGTTCACATGTGGGAGAACCGGGACGCGGGCCACAGCCCAGCTGTTCAGCAGTGGGGGTGACACTGAGTACAGAAACCCAGTTATTGAGACTGCTGGGCTGCTGCGCCCGCTCCCGTGTCACCTTGTGAACTAGGCAGACCCAGATGATAAACTTCCATGACAATTCATCAGCGTTGTTTTTAGATCCATGATGGGAACCATTTAAAATTAAAAATGCTAAGAGAAGTGTCTTCATTGTGGGGCTTTCTGTCGTGTGTAAAGTCCTGTCTTTAGGATGATCTGGATCAATTTTGCATAAGAGAAAATAAGATGATTTTAAGGTCCTTTTCTTCACGGAAACGCTGAAGAAAGGGTTTTACACAACTCTTGCACATGTACATTGGTGTTTTTTTCTTTCAGTCTTTTATCTAGAATTTAGTTAAAATAAAATCTAAGTTCATGTGACGACCTTCACATTAGGAATGAACGTAAAGGTGTGTGAATACGCAGGTTGATATTTGGGTGTTGGCCAGCCTTTTTTTTTTTTTTTTTTTTTTAAGATTTGTTTGAAAAGCAGAGTTACAGAGGAGAAAGGTAGAGACACAGAGAGAAGTCTTCCATCCGCTGGTTCACTCCCCAGATGGCCGCAGCGGCTGGAGCTGGGCCAGTCTGAAGCCAAGAGGCAGGAGCTGCCTCTGGGTCTCTCCTGTGAGTGCAGGGGCCAAGGGCTGGGCCATCTTCCACTGCCTTCCCAGGCCATCACAGAGAGCTGGATTGGAAGAAGAGCAGCCGGGACTCGCACCCATGCCCATATGGGATGCTGGCACTGCAGGCGGAGGCTTAGCCCCCCACCCACAGTGCTGGCTCTCTACCAGAGTCTTGGCACTCACGTAGAGCCCAGCATTCTGCACCTCGGTCGTCCGCTAAAGGTTTGAGGGGCGGAGCAGGGACGATGGAACTCTAGCTCCGAGAACATTCAGACCTGCCGTGTGGCTAAGGAAGAGCAAGCCACGGTAGGGGCTTCTGCATTGGAACCACAGTTGGTGCTGTGCACTAGACGGGGGCAGGTGGTCTGAAGCCACAGACTGTCTTTACTTCCTTTGTCTTCTCCTCGGTCCTCTCTGCTCTGCACTGTATATAATCACTGGTGACTGGCTGTGATCAGATACTTTATATCTAAACTGTGTGATGGGGTGACAGGTGGTTAGAGACCTGTTAGGGTAATGATGCACAGGAAAGCTTTTGCCAGCTTTGATTTTGCTTTATGTTGCATTTGTGTAGCTTTTTTTTAAAAAACCTACTTCTTAAAATGTATTTTAACATCTACTTGAAAGTCAGGGCAACAGAGAGAGAGAGAGAGAGAGAGAGAGAGATCGATCTTCCATCCACTGGTTCACTCCCTTAACATCTACTTGAAAGTCAGGGTGAGAGAGAGAGAGAGAGAGATCTTCCATCCACTGGTTCACTCCCCAGTTGGCCGCATCAGCCGGAGCTGAGTTGATCTGGAGCCAGGAGCTTCCTCCAGGTCTCCCACATGGGTGCAGGGGCCCAACACTTGGGCCATCTTCCACTGCCTTCCAAGGCCACAGCAGAGAGCTGGATCAGAAGTGGAGCAACCAGGACACAAACCAGCACCCATATGGGATGCCCGCACTGTAGGCGGCGGCTTTACAGGCTATGCCACATCGCAGGCCCTTCAGTAATCTCTCAAAGATAATTAAATAATGAGACAAACGTAGTAATCTTTGCCAGTGCTCTTTTTTTTTTTTTTTTGGAGGGGATTATTTTTATTTAGTAAATATAAATTTCCAAAGTACAGTTTATGGATTACAATGGCTCCCCCCCCATAATTTCCCTCCCACTCGCACCCCTCCCATCTCCCTCTCCCTCTCCCATTCCATTCACATCAAGATTCATTTTTAATTATCTTTATATACAGAAGATCGATTTAGTATATATTAAGTAAAGATTTCATCAGTTTGCACCCACACAGAAACACAAAGTGTAAAATACTGTTTCAGTACTAGTTATAGCATTACTTCACATTGGACAACACATTAAGGAAAGAGATCCCACATGAGAAGTCAGTACACAGTGACTCCTGTTGTTGACTTAACAATTTGACACTGTTGTTTATGGCGTCAGTAATCTCCCTGGGCTCTAGTCTTGAGTTGCCAAGGCTGTGGAAGCCTTTTGAGTTAGCCGAGTTCGATCTTATTCCGACAGGGTCATAGTCAAAGTGGAAGTTCTCCCTTCAGAGAAAGGTACCTCCTTCTTTGATGGCCCTGTTCTTTCCACTGGGATCTCACTCACAGAGATCTTTCATTTAGGTCGTCCCCCCCCCCCCCCAAGAGTCTTGGCTTTCCATGCCTAAAATACTCTCATGGGCTCTTCAGCCGGATCTGAATGCCTTAAGGGCTGATTCTGAGCCAGAGTGCTATTTAGGACATCTGCCATTCTATGAGTCTGCTGTGTATCCCACTTCCCATGTTGGATCATTCTCTCCCTTTTTGATTCTGTCAGTTAGTATTAGCAGACACTAGTGTTGTTTGTGTGATCCCTTTGACTCTTAGACCTATCAGTGTGATCAATTGTGACCTGAAATTGATCACTTGGACTAGTGAGATGGCCTTGGTACATGCCACCTTGATGGGATTGTATTGGAATCCCCTGGCACGTTTCTAACTCCACCATTTGGGGCAAGTCTAATTGAGCATGTCCCAAATTGTACATCTCCTCCCTCTCTTATTCCCACTCTTATATTTAACAGGGATCACTTTTCAGTTAAAATTTAAACACCTAAGAATAATTGTGTGTTAATGACAGAGTTCAACCAATAGTACTAGAACAAAAAAAAAAAAAAACTAAAATGGATAAAGTATTACATTGTTTTTAAGGATTTCCCAGAGAATCGTTTTCCTGCTGCTCCTCACATGTCACGGGGTAACACCCGGAGCTCTGAGTTGGGCTGGTGTTTGGGCCATTCCGGCTTTCCCAGACTGATTTCCGATGACCTTGCTGGGAATGGCACGTCACGGACAGCGTGGGAGCAGGCTTGCTCTGGGGATGTCCCTGTGCCTGCTTCCGCCATGTGTGGAGTGATGAACCCGTGTAGCTCATTCTGCTCGCAGGCCGCACGTGGTCCTCTTGCCCGCCGGTGTCCGTCTTTCCTTTGTCATCGTGAGAGCCAGGTTAGATCTGTGCTTTGTTCTGGGCTTGTTTTCCTTCTTCCACATCCTTGGGCAGGTTTGCAGGTGCGAAATCCTTGCGTTTTTATCGTCCGAGAGTGTGTTTTCACCTTCATTTTGAGAGCTAGTTTTAGTGGGGATAGCACTGTAGTTTTTTCTGTTAGCACTGCGGAGGTTTTGCTCCATCCAGGTGCCCATACTTGGGCCGGCCTCCGTGCGCTCCCAGGCGCACTGCAGGCAGCTGGATCTGAAGCGGAGCAGCTGGGACTTGAACTGGTGCTCCTGCGTGGGAATCTGGTGTCACAGCAGAAGTCTACCCTCCTGTTCTCTCTTAAGATTTGTTAGGACCAAAGTGGGGTATTCCCTGGTGCTAAGACAGTACCCTTGCGTACTCACCTGGTGCCCCTTGTGTGAGGCTCTGGGGTGTGGCCGTGGAGACTGTCGCCGTCCTACAGGCTGCTTCTGGCCTCTGTGATGGCCCTTCCTGTGCCCAGCTCCTCACTTCAGACATTGATACCCGGCCGGGTACTTGAGGACCGCCTTTGTAAATCTGATTTTCTGTCTGTGTGGCTCTCTGTTGGGATTTTTCCTGAAAATTTGAGGTGCTGGGGCTGGCGCTGTGGCGCAGCAGGTTAATGCCGGCACCCCATATCAAAGTGACAGTTCAAGTCCCTGCTGCTCTGCTTCTGATCCAGCTCCCTGCAGATGTACCTGGGAGGCAGCAGCAGATGGCCCAAATGCTTGGGTCCCTGCTGCACGCATGGGAGCTCCAGATGGAGTTCTGGGCTCCGGGCTTTGGCCTGGCCCCGCCTCTGCCACTGTAGCCACTTGGGGTGAAGCAGTGGGTGGAAGATCTCTGTCTCTCCTTCCTCTGCCTCTCTTTTCTTTTTATTTATTTATTTTTTTAAGGTTTATTTATTTGAAGGAGTTATGGAAGAGGGAAGGAGGGAGGGAGGGAAGGAGAAAGAGGTATCTTCCATCCCCTGGTTCACTCCCCTTAACGGTTGAAGCCAGGAACAAGGCGCTTCATCTGCTTTTCCCACATGGGTGCAGGGACCCAAGTACTTTGGCCATCTTCCGCTGCTCTTCCCAGGTCATGACCAGGGAGCTGGATTGGGAGTGGAGGAACTGGAACACGAGTGGACAATTCTTCTAGTTTTATTTGAATGGCAGTGACAGAGCGAGGCCTTGTATCTGCTGGTTCATTCCCAGGTGGCTGCCATGGCCAGGACTGGGCCAGGCCAGAGCCAGGAGCCTGGAACTCTGTCTGGGTCTCTTGTGTGGGGGCAGGGACCCAGTCCTTGGGACATGTCTGCTGCCTTCCCAGGCTCACGGTCAGGAAGCTGGATGGGAAACAGCCAGCCGGGAGTGGACTCTGCCCTCCAGTCAGGATGCCAGCAGCCTCGCAAGCAACTGTAACAGGCTGCACCTGACCGCTGGCCCGCAGAGAGATACATAGTAACGAGGCTGTTTTAAAGTAGCCACATAGACATGAGTGACACGTTAATCCAGTAACCTCCTACAGTGGATTTAAAGTACTCTTTACATTTAGTGTATGTGAAATCACTACATTTTTACAGATTAAATGCAAGAATATCAGTCTTCCATCTGGGGAAGGGTCGTTTTCTTTCTGCCTTGATGCTTTTACTAACAGTAATTTTTAGTTTTTATTTGGAAGTTTTTTAGGTAGTGCTCTGTTGTCTGCTAAAATCCGTGCTTAAACTGAGCTGAGGAGACTGACCTTCCATTCGCTACTGCCATTTCCTAATGATAGGAACTAATTAAAACTGACACAGAACATTGTGATCTAGTAAGCCTATTGTTAGATATGTTTGTATTCAAAGTATGTTAATTTAGGGAGGGAATAATAATAAAAACATTATACAGTAGGTTTAACAGGAAGGGCTGGCATGGCTAGAAGACCAATTTTTATTTCACCTTAATCTCTATGAAGTAAGTGATGACCAGTCCTGAAGTTTGTGGCCGTACAAGATAATTGCTTTCCATGCAGTGTTTCAGTGAAGTCAGTGTTCAGCTGCTGACTTCTGTTGTGCTTGGATGTGAACCGCTGATTTGCAAGTAGGCCGGCCCTTCAGCCCTGCAGGTAACCACGTTAACCTGCCAGTCTCCTGAGACAGTGGAATGTCTGCATAGCTGAGTACAATCAGAACACCAGCTTCTAATTGTTTTTGTTAAACTGATCCTGAGATTAGTTTGAAATGTCAGAAGATTACTGGGAGCCGGGGAAGGAGTACCAGTGTTCTGTTACCAAAGACATTTTATTTTTTTTTTAATTTAAATATTAATTTATTTGAAAGAGTTATGGGGCTGGCACTGTGGCGTAGCGGGTAAAGCTGCCGCCTGCAGAGCCAGCATCCCATATGGGCACTGGTTTGAGTCCTGGCAGCTCCACTTCTGATCCAGCTCTCTGCTGTGGCCTTTTAGAAGATGGCCCAAGTCCTGGGGCCCTGCCACCTGCGAAGGGGACCCAGAAGAAGCTCCTGGCTCCTGGCTTTGTATCGGCGCAGCTCCAGCCATTGCAGCCAATTGGGGTGTGAACCAGCGATGGAAGACCTCTCTCTCTGTCTCTGCCTCTGCCTCTCTTTCTCTTTCTGTGTAATTCTGACTTTCAAATAAATAATTTTTTTAAAGATTTTTTATTTATTTGAGAGGTAGAGTTACAGACAGAGAGAGGGAGAGACAGAGAGAAAGGTCTTTCCATTGGTTCACTCCCCAAATGCCCACAACAACCAAAGTTGTGCCAATCCAAAGCCAGGAGCCAGGAGCTTCTTCCGGGTCTCCCATGTGGGTGCAGGGGCCCAAGGACTTGGGCCATCCTCCACTGCTTTCCCAGGCCATAGCAGAGAGCTGGATGGGAAGTGGAGCAGCTGGGACTCGAACCAGCACCCATATGGGATGCCGGTGCCACAGGTGGAGGCTTAACCTATTGCGCCACGGAGACAGAAACGGCCCCATAAATAATTCTCTAAAAAAAAAAAATGTTACACAGAGAAGGAGCGGCAGAGAGAGAGGTCTTCCATCTGCTGGTTCACTGCCCAGTTGGTCCCAATGGCTAGAGCTGTGCTGATCCAAAGTCAGGAGCCAGGAGCTTCTTCTGGGTCTCCCACGTGGGTGCAGGGGCCTGAGGACCTGGGCCATCTTCCACCGCTTTCCCAGGCCATAGCAGAGAGCTGGATTGGAAGTGGAGCAGCCGGGGATCAAACCGGTGCCCATATGGGATGCTGGCTCTGCAGGTGGCGGCTGTACCGGCCACGCCACAGTGTTAGCCCCCTAAGACATTTTAACAAAGAGGAACAGTTCATTTGATTTTTTTTTTGGGTTGGAAGATCTATACTTTAATGTATATGTGTGTATAATGCATACTTTTTCTTTCATTTTTACAGGTTCTGCTGGAAACTTAGATTCGGCCTCAATGTGAAATGAAAGTAGAGAATTCCATCTACACGTATGTTGCTTCGGGACTCGTGGGTCATGCCTGAAGAAGGAGACTGTGTTCTAGGCGGCTGACCGCAGCAGCAACCGGCGCTCTCCTCGACGCCAGGCGTCCCTCCTGCTCACTGGAGTGAAGATCCCCTCCAGACAGCGACGAGTGACAGCCGCAGACAGTGCTGTGTGTCTTAAGGATGTCTGCAACCTAGATTCATGCAGCCTACCTGTGCGGTTGTGCGAGGTGTGCCGTCTGGAAGCTCCTCGCGCTCCTGCCCGGCCCTGCGTCCGCGATGTCTCTGCTCCCTGCGCTGGGCCCGGTGCAGGCCTGGCTGGGGCAGGAGCTGGAGAAGTGCGGCATTGACGCCATGGTCTACACGCGCTACGTCCTCAGCCTGCTGCTGCGCGACGGCTGCGACCGCGACCTGCAGGAGCAGGTACTGCGAGCCGGGCGGGCGGGCGGGCGGGCGTGCGCACTCTCACACAAGGAGCGTGCTGGCTTCGTGCTCAGAGTGCCCGCAGTGGGGGTGTGCGGGCTGTGACTGGCCCGTGACGAGGTGATGTGACCACGTCGGCACGTCAGGCACGGTGTCGCCCAGCACAGTGAGTGGCTCGGTCACTGCCTTTGCTCGCTGGGCTTCCCGGTGCTTGGCTCGGGCGCCGGAGCGCGCTGTGGACGGACGGCTGACAGCCTGCTCCCGTGCACTAGGCTTTCCTTGGGATTTGACTATTGAGGAAAATCACACGTTGTGACTAGCTCCTTAAGTGCTGAGTCTGTTACACTTCTTAGTCTAAAGTGCAGTGTTTTATCTTCAAGAATGATATTAAACTGCTTGTAACTGACAACATGTGTGGCAAGCCAGTAGGTTAAAGAGGCGGTATGAGAAGTGTGGCCTGGCCGAGGGACGCGGAGTCGGCAGTGGAGGGTGGGCTCCGAGTGACCGCCCTGCACAGGCTCCTGGGGAACCTTGGTTTCCTAGACCGCTGGTGGAAGCAGGGGTGCTGTGTGGCACTCTGTTGTTGTAAGCCGTTGTTACCAGTGCTGAAGGCAGCAGCAACGTTTTGTTGGCAGATGCTGGCTTTGCCTTTCCAAACCACAAAAACGGCCTGGAGTCCAGTAACTCATGGATAGAGAGGCTCCCGCCTGGGCACGCGGGCCTCCCGGCCTGGTGTGGGGCGCGTGCTTCCCTCTGCTGGTCTCTCCTTTCTGGCTGGAAACGGGCGTTCTTCCTGCTCCAGCTCTGCTTTCCTGCCTAGCGAAGTGAAGTCCCATGGGATTTGAAGAGCCTGCTTGCAGACCTGGTATTCAGCGCGTGTTGTGTTGAGGGTCAGTATTTTGTAGGTACAATTTCCTTATTTGTCATCGTTTTCCTAGTAGTGTAAAATGTACTTCTTTAGGGGCAAGTAAAAGGTAAAATCTAAATCTACAGTCATGGAAGCACTTTTATTTTCAGAAGTGAAGATATTTCCTGAAATTCAGACATCGTAGGCTTCAGTTGTAACTCGTGGTATGTGAGTAGTTTTTTAGTAAGGGTTTACTATTTCTCATTTCTTCGCGTGTATTAGCACTATCAACCTAGGCTATGTAATAAACACCAACATAAAGGCTGAGTCTTTGAAGTGAGGCGGTAGGACCTGACGCCTACTAATAAGGGGATTGTCACACACATCTCTGTGAGGCCTGTGTGTCACTCCGCGGGGTTCTTGATTGACTGTAGCAGTTGGGCCAGGGAGCACAGGAGTATCGGTATCTGCAGTTTGTACTTGGTCCTGGCTCCAGAGTTCTGGGTCATTTTTAGGACACAGGACAGATGAAGGTTAGGGAGCACACGACGTGTCTAGAGTTCACAAGGAGAACACACGGGAAGTGAAGCCCTTGAAATACTGTTGCACGCAACCCAAGGCTAGCACAGGGCTGACGAGACAGTGAAATGGACAGTGGCACTCGTTTTCGTAAGTGACGTGGGGTCAGGTAGCCCCTGCGTTCCAGTCCCCGGCAGGCACCGTCACTCTTGAAGAGGGAAAAGGAGACGGGTGGCTCCGCGGGAGTCGAGTAAGGGGGCCTGGGTGTCGAGCCTGGGGAAGGGCTCTCCCGGCTAAGGAAGGGGCCTCTGCTCAGCTTCTGTGATTCGGAGCTCCAGTCGCCGGTCAGGTTCCTGCTGTGGTGGCCACGTGCCTTGGGTGGAGGCCGATGACTGCCCTCCCAGGCACCCGTCGCTGTGTCTTTCCTCATCCAGCCGCAGGTTGCGGTGGCCAGTAGAGCAGCCTGAAGGCTGTTTCCCAGCTCCTGCTCGCCACCTGCCGGGTCTGAGCTAAACACAGGCACAGAGATCTGGCCCCGAAGCAGCTTTGTGCGTGGGTTCAGTCTCAGCTGCGCAGGGCGGTAGGGAGGAGGTGAGCCGAGCAGATCGAGTCTTGGTTGAGGCTGGTGGACCTCTGATGAACACGGTTGTGTCAGCCGCTCGCTGTGTGGTTGCGGAAGACCGCTCCCGGCCATTCTTACTTCCATAATTTGTCTTTTCCTCTCTTTTGGTCATGATTGTTATGCTGTGGCAAGTGTCGTCTCAGATCAGTGGGAATTCACTGTTGATCATTTCCGGATGCTTTCTTCCCCATTCCCCAAAGCCCAGGCTGCCTTCCTCTGTGGACTTCCGGGTGCCCCTCAGTGAAAGCCGTGTCTTCTTCCAAAGGGGATGGTGTTTCCAGTGCCGAGCATCGGCTCTCTGAGATGGTAACGGGCTGCGGACAGAAGGCTGTCTGTTCCAAAGGATTTTAACACAACATCAGAAATCTCACGAGGAATTCTTTTTTTTTTTTTTTTTTTTTTTTTGACAGGCAGAGTGGACAGTGAGAGAGAGAGACAGAGAGAAAGGTCTTCCTTTGCCGTTGGTTCACCCTCCAATGGCCGCCGCGGCCGGCGCGCTGCGGCCGGCGCACCGCGCTGATCCGATGGCAGGAGCCAGGAGCCAGGTGCTTTTCCTGGTCTCCCATGGGGTGCAGGGCCCAAGCACCTGGGCCATCCTCCACTGCACTCCCTGGCCACAGCAGAAGGCTGGCCTGGAAGAGGGGCAACCGGGACAGAATCCGGCGCCCCGACCGGGACTAGAACCCGGTGTGCTGGCGCCGCTAGGCGGAGGATTAGCCTAGTGAGCCGCGGCGCCGGCCTCAAGATTTATTTATTTATTTAAGAGGTGGAGTTACAGAGAGAGGGAGAGACAGAGAAGGCTCTTTGAGCTGCTTGTTCACTCACCAAATGGTCGCAGCAGCTGGAGCTGAGCCAACCCGAAGCCATTAGCAGAGAGTTGGATGGGAAGAGGAGCAGCCAGGACACAAACCGGCGCCCACATGGGACGCCGGCACCGCAGGCGAAGCTTAGCCCACTGTGCACAGCACCGGCCCCACACCTTCGCCTTTTTAAAATCGGTAGCTCCGGGACTGTTGGCATAGCAGGTTAGGCTGCTGCCTGTGAGGCTCACGTCCCATGTGGGCACTGGTTCGAGTCCTAGATGCTCCGCTTCCAATCCAGGTCCCTGCTAATGAGCCTGGGAAAGCAGCGGGAGCTGGCCCAAGTATTTCGGCCCCTGCCACCCATGTGGGAGACATGGATGGAGTTCCTGGTTCCTGGCTTCAGCCTGGCCCAGCCCTGGCTGTTGCAGCCATTTAGGGGGTGAACCAGTGGATGGAAAATCTCTCTCTCTCTCTGTCATTCTGCCTTTCAGACAAATAAATCTTTAAACAAATAAAAAATCAATTTGAAATATTTGATCTTGCAGTATTTCCTGATTATGGGTTCAGCAGACAGATGTGGCCACCATAACATTTCTGAATATGATTATTACCTGTGACACGGTTGGATCTCTTAGAAAGATGTTTTCTTGGGGGCCGGCACTGTGGTGTAGTGGGTAAAGCTGCTGCCTGCAGTGCTGGCATCCCATATAGACGCTGGTTGGAGTCCCGGCTGCTCCACTTCAGATCCAGCTCTCTGCTGTGGCCTGGGAAAGCAGTAGAAGATGCCCAAGTGCTTGGGCCCTGCACCTGCGTGGGAGACCTGGGAGAAGCTCCTGGCTTTGGATCAGTGCAGCTCTGACCATCCCAGTCATTTGAGGAGTGAACTAGTGGATGGGAGACCTCTCTCGTGCTCTGGCTCTATCTCTTTCTGTATCTCTGTCTTTCAAATAAATAAATCTTTTTTTAAAAAAAGGAGTTAGTAGCCGGCGCCGTGGCTCAATAGGCTAATCCTCCACCTTGCGGCGCCGGCACACCGGGTTCTAGTCCCGGTTGGGGCGCCGGATTCTGTCCCGGTTGCCCCTCTTCCAGGCCAGCTCTCTGCTATGGCCAGGGAGTGCAGTGGAGGATGGCCCAGGTGCTTGGGCCCTGCACCCCATGGGAGACCAGGAAAAAGCACCTGGATCCTGGCTCCTGCCATCGGATCAGCGCGGTGCGCCGGCTGCAGCGGCGGCCATTGGAGGGTGAACCAATGGCAAGGGAAGACCTTTCTCTCTCTGTCTCTCTCTCTCACTGTCCACTCTGCCTATCAAAAATAAAAAAAAAAATAAAAATTAAAAAAAAAAAAAGGAGTTAGTGATAATATGGGTATATAAATTTACATCCTTCCTAGTCTACCATATTAAATTTTTTTTTTGTGTAAGGTCTTTTCATAGAGTAGAAATTTTACATATGATATTAGTTTTCAAAATCCACATCTCTGCTTGTTAACTTAGAAGTGAGTGCTCACTACACGCTTGGTGCTTGTCAGACACCAGGAACCCAGACAGCCCGAGACAGTCCCTGGGGCCCTGGGAGGCAGCTGCTGGCCTAGGGTCTGCGTGACCTGGTGCTGTGCAGAGTAGGGGACAGTCACCCCTGGGAAGCAGGAAGTAGGGGTCAGATGTGCACCGTCACAGAGGGAGGAGCCTGGCGGTGTGAGGCCAGAAGACAGCGTGGCGAGGTGAGACTGGAAGCAGATTCGAGGAAGCGGACGTGTCTGAGTCCTGCTGCCGCGGCCGGGCGCCCAGTTGGCCTGCAGTGTGGCCGGCGTGGGAAGGATGGCAGGAGATCGGGACTGCTGGCTGAAGACCTAGCAAATGATAGAGATGACTTGAGATGATGCTTGCTTGTTTGGAGCCACTCTTTTTTTTAAAATGTTTAACTTTACTTGAGACGGCGTGGCCCTCAGCTGGTTCAGTCCCCGGAGGTCTGCAGGGGTCAGAGCCAGGAGCCATGGTGCAGTCCAGTCTGCGGGATGGGCAGATGCCCAGTTCCTGAGCCATCGCTGTGCGTCAGCAGCTGCAAGTGGAGGCCGGGGCAGTGACTCAGATCCGTGCCCTGCTGGGGGGGACGTGGCCTCTTGATGGGCAGGCCGTGTCCTAGAGGCAGGGGCAGTTCTTCTGAGGGTGACCTGGTGTGGATGTCTCACTGGGTCTCCCTTCAGACCCTGGCCGTGTCTTTCACAAGCAGCCAGAGACTTGGCCTCAGTCGAGTTGAGGGAAGAGCTGCAGGTTTGGAAGTAGAACCGGTTAGGTTCAGTCCAGAGCCTCACAGTTTGGTTTGGGCGTTCTGCTCCGCGGCTTTGCCTTCCGCCCTCTCGGGGGCCTGGTTGTGCAGCCTTGTCCTTGGATGTAGGGCAGTGCGGCTCCGTCCTGGCCACAGTTTCACACACTGCCTCAGGACATGTTTCCTGCGTTCCCAGCAAGAATCGCGAAGGGTTCATCTCTGATGGTGACGCGCATCCCCTGCGTCTGTGCTGTGGCCCAAGGGATGAAACCGGCTGATGCCTATGCAGCCAGTTAGGCCTGAAGATGAGGTGGCGTTAGTTCCACTGGACACATGAGGTTTGGGTCACCCTGGCCACTGTGAACAGGAAGGCGTGGGCAGCAGAGTGGGTGCTCGGCGCGAGCGGCTGTTTCGGATGGCATGTTCCCTTTCTCGTCCGCCTCGGGCTCCTTGTAGATAGAAGACACCACGAGGAAGTCCGTCAGAACTCTGGCCCAGCAGTAGGCTGCCATGCTGCCGTGCCCTGTCGCCACATCTGCTTGGTTCCTGCTGATTGTGTTGTCTGTAAGATGAAAACTTTGAAGACTCATACTTGATTTTGCACACCATTTTGAGTAACTGTGTGGCACACGTGTAGTAAGTTTATGGGCCAGTGGACTTTTAATTTGTACAGGAGACTAAAAAGATAACAGATAAAATAGAAATATTTGGAATCATAGTAAACAGTTCTATTTAAAGCTGATTATTCAGTGTTAGTTAAATGTAGATTAAATAAATTATGACGCATTCACGCAATACGTGAAGCTAGAAAAAACGGAATGAGGGAGAAAGAGCGTGCGTAGTATGCTGCTGTTTGTGTAGTTTTAGCTACAGATTAAAATTTCTTAATTCACCCTAAAACTATAAGGCAAAACCCGTGTACACAAAACTCACAGGGCTGGAAGTCACTCTCACAGCTGACACGGCTTGATCCATGGGTAATACTGAGCTGCCTTGTTGTTTCTCGTTTTGTTGGAAGTTGAACCAAGAATTGAACTCCAGACCGGGCCTTCGGTGTGGCAGTTAAACTCTGCCTAGAGCTCCCACATCTTGTGCCAGTGGACCTGGCTGCGAGTCGTGGCTCCACTCCCGATTCCAGTTTCCTTTTTCTCTTTCTTTCTTTTCTTTCTTTTTTCTTTTTAAAAGATTTTATGGGGCCGGCGCCGTGGCTCACTTGGTTAATCCTCTGCCTGCGGTGCTGGCATCCCGTATGGGCACTGGGTTCTAGTCCCGGTTGCTCCCCTTCCAGTCCAGCTCTCTGCTGTGGCCCGGGAAGGCAGTGGAGGATGGTCCAAGTGCTTGGGCCCTGCACCCGCATGGGAGACTGGGAGGAAGCTCCTGATTCCTGGCTTCGGATCGGTGCAATGCGCCGGCTGTGGTGGCCATCTGGAGGGTGAACCAACAGAGGGAAGACCTTTCTCTCTGTCTCTCTCACTGTCTAACTCTGTCAAATAAAAAAATTAAAAAAAATTTAAAAAAATATTTATTTATTTGAGAGGTAGAGTTAGTTACAGACAGTGAGAGGGAGAGACAGAGAGAGAGGTCTTCCATCTGCTGGTTCACTCCCCAGATGGCCGCAATGGCCGGAGCTGTGCCGATCCAAAGCCGGGAGCCAGATGCCTCTTCCCGGTCTCCCATGCGGTGCAGGGGCCCAAGGACTTGGGCCATCCTCCACTGCTTTCCCAGGCCACAGCAGAGAGCTGGATCTGAAGAGGAGCAGCCGGGACTAGAACCGGCGCCCATATGGGATGCCAGCGCTGCAGGCAGAGGATCAATCTACTGCGCCACGGCGCAGCCCCGATTCCAGTTTTCTGTTCAAGTGGTCGAATCCCTGCCCCAGGGAGGGGCTGGGACTGAGTTTCCAGCTCCTGGCTTCAGTGTGGCTCAGCCCCAGCTGCTGCAGGCTTGGGCAGAGTGAGCAAGTAGAGGAGAGATCCCTGTTCTCTTTGTTTTTTTCTGCCTTTCAAATGAAAGTAATGCAAAATTTTTAAAAAGTGATCCCAGGGCCAGTGTTGTGGTGCTGCAGGTTAAGCCTCCTCCTCTGACACCCACATCCCATATTGGTGCTGGTTTGAGTCCTGGCTGCTCCACCTGTGTGAGAGATTGTGTGTGTGTGTGTATGTGTGCCTGTCTCTCTCTCTCTATATGTGTGTATATGTGTGTGTGTGTATATCACTGTACCTTTCAAATAAAAATAAGTAAATAATTTTGTTTTTAGAAAGTGAAATCTTGGAGCCGGCGTTGTGGCATGGTGGGTTAAGCCACCACCTCTAGTGCCGACACTCCACGTGAGCACTGGCTGCTCCACTTCCCGTCTTACTTTCTGCTGATGTGCCTGGGAAAGCAGCGGAAGGTGGTGCAGGTGCTTGGTACCTGCACCCATGTGGGAGACCCAGAACTGGAATTTTGGGCTCTTGGCTTCGGCCTGGCCAGCCCTGGCCATTGCAGCTGTTTGGGGAGGGAACCAGCAGGTGACTGCCCCCCCAACTCTGATGTTCAAAATAACAAAATTTTTTTTTTTTTTGGACAGGCAGGGTGGACAGTGAGAGAGAGAGAGAGAAAGGTCTTCCTTTGCCGTTGGTTCACCCTCCAATGGCCAGCGCACCACACTGATCCGATGGCAGGAGCCAGGTGCTTCTCCTGGTCTCCCATGGGGTGCAGGGCCCAAGCACCTGGGCCATCCTCCACTGCACTCCCGGGCCACAGCAGAGGGCTGGCCTGGAAGAGGGGCAACCGGGACAGAATCCGGCGCCCCGACCGGGACTAGAACCCGGTGTGCTGGCGCCGCTAGGCGGAGGATTAGCCTAGTGAGCCGTGGCGCCGGCCAAAATAACAAATTTTTTAATGGAATCCCTGTTCCTGACGAGTTTGCCGTGGACATCCTGTCCCAGGCGGAACTGCAGTCCCAGTAGCATTTCGCACCTGGTGCAGAACGTGGCGTTCTCCTCGTCAGCGCCTGCTCACCTGTGCAGGCATGCGCACTTAATTTTCATTTTAAAGTGAAAGGCACATACCAAAAGAACACAACAGAATTCTGTATTCTGTAAATGCCTTCTAAACTGTTAATATGTGCACTGAAACTCATGCCTGTGGACTGATGTTAACATTCAGCAGTATCTCTTCATGTGAAGGTACTTTGAAAGACAAAAATACGTAAGATATTATAAATCAGTATTAACGGGGCAGTTAAGGATGAGAACTGAAACATCCATTTTGGAGAGGAAGATGTCAGTCTTTCTCTAGTCACATATCACGTCTTGCATATAGACGCTCCCGAGTGGGCAGGCACTATGGAATAGCTGGTAAAGCCGTCACCTGTGCCGCCGCTATCCCAGGTGGGTGCTGATTCAAGTCCTGGCTGCTCCACTTCTGTCTGACTCCTGCTAATGCACTTGGGAAAGCAGTGGAGGCTGGCCCACGTGCCTGGGCGCCTGCACCCACGTGTAGGCCTGGATGAAGCTCCTGGCTCCAGTCTGGCCCAGTTCCAAGCGTTGTGGCCATTTGGGGAGTGAACCAGCAGATGGACAGTCTGTCTCCCTCCCTCCCCGCAACTCTGCCCTTCAAATAAAATACTAAGTCTCTTTTAAAAAGGTATGTATTGGGCCGGCGCCGCAGCTCACCGGGTTCTAGTCCCGGTTGGGGCGCCGGATTCTGTCCCGGTTGCCCCTCTTCCAGGCCAGCTCTCTGCTGTGGCCCAGGAGTGCAGTGGAGGATGGCCCAGGTGCTTGGGCCCTGCACCCCATGGGAGACCAGGAGAAGCACCTGGCTCCTGCCATCGGATCAGCGCAGTGCGCCGGCCGCGGCGGCCATTGGAGGGTGAACCAACGGCAAAGGAAGACCTTTCTCTCTGTCTCTCTCTCTCACTGTCCACTCTGCCTGTCAAAAAATAAATAAATAAAAATAAATAAATAAATAAAAAGGTATGTATTTTGGCGATGGGGAATACTTTGAACCCCAATTGTTCTCTCTCCCCTAAAAAGTTCACTCTTCTCATCAGTAGACCTGCATGGAATAAAAATCATACTGAACAATATTTTGAAATTTTTTTTAAAAAGATTTGTTTATTTGAAAGAGTTACACGGAGAAAGAGATGTAGAGAAAGAGGTATTCCCTCTGCTGGTTCACTCCCCAGTTGGCCACAGTAGCTGGAGCTGCACCGATCCAAAGCCAGGAGCTTCTGCAAGGTTTTCCACATGGATAGCAGGGGCCCAAGGACTTGGGCCATCCTCCACTGCTTTCCCAGGCCACAGCAGAGAGCTGGCTGGAAATGGAGCAGCTGGGACTCGAACCAGCGCCCATACGGGATGCCGGCACTGCAGGCAGCAGCTTTACCCGCTACCCCACAGCACCGGCCCCTTGAATTCTTATCAATACAATTATGAAGTGTATTCCCTCCCCGCTCCCGCCCCCCCCACCCAACCTGCTCCCCCTCTGCCCCCGCCCCTCTTCTGTCTCTTATGAAAAGTGCCTACATTGTATCCTTGATGTAACTGCCTCTTGGTCTTAAAGCTTTCACTCTGCAGCCCTCCCAGGTGCTGGGCACTCTGCCTCTGGCCCAGGTCCAGGCTCTGCTTCAGTGGCCCCTCCTTGGCCAGGAGGCCTGTACTTGCCTCCCAGGACTGAGAAGGGAAGGTGTGCCTCTTCACATCCTGGACGCGCTCTGTATGTGTGTGCCAGCGCCGGGGGCTTGTGGTCGTCCGCTCACACTTCCTCCACGCCAGACTGTGCTGAGTGTCCGACGCCACTCCGAAGGCACTTGCACTTACGTGGTTTCTGGGTGAATGGGTGAACCTGTGTCCGTGCTTAACCAGGTCAGACAGGAGGCGGGGACTGCCCGATCCTCTGTGCCGGGGTAAGAGCTGCTGGGCCTCTCCGCGTTTTGTCATGGACTCTGCGTTTAGACAGAACCTTCTGTGACATACAGCAGCATGGCCCAGTGTCGGCACACACACACCTAAGAATCTCGTATCCGGCATCTGCTCGCCAGGAGACAGGCTCTCCGTGAGCGCTTAGCTGCGTTTCTTCTCGGGGCTTTTCTTCCTTTACTTAAGAGCTCTCTGCCTCTTTCATCTGGATGTCTTAATTGGCCTCTTCATCACTAGGCCAAATGCCTGCCTCTGCAGACTCTTTTTTTTTTTTTTTAATTCATTTATTTATTTGAAAGGCAGGGTTACAGAGAGGCAGAGGCAGAGAGAGAGGTCTTCCATCTGCTGGTCCATTCCTCAGATGGCCGTAACAGCCAGAGCTGTGTGGATCCAAAGCCAAGAGCCAGGAGCTTCTCCTGGTCTCCCATGGGGTGCAGGGCCCCAAGCACTTGGGCCATCCTCCACTGCTTTCCCAGGCCACAGCAGAGAGCTGGCCTGGAAGAGGGGCAGCCGGGAGTCTAAGTACACACCCGTGTGGGATGCCGGCATTGCAGGCGGCAGCTTTACCCGTACGCCACAGTGCCAGCCCCTCTGCAAACTTCTTAATGTCCACTTACGGGGGTGTGTGTTTAGCCAGAAATGAGGTCATTCTTTTATAAACTGCTACTTTTACATACCGTGTATAGCTTTCCATGACGATAAATGACCTTCATAATTTCTTCTTAATGGCTATAGTATCTGTTGCCCGATGGGCCGTGACTGGTTTGCGCAGGTTCTCTGTGCTGACGTTTGGTTCTCTGCGCGTGTGATCAGCATCACTATGGCTAGGTGTTTCCCTAAGACACACTCACAGAAGTAGAATTACGGGGTCATGGCTGTGTGCGTGTTGAAGCTGTGTGGCCCGTGTGTCTGTGTGTGTGACACGTGTTTATTGGGATGTTGGGTGTGTTGTGTGCTGAGCTGTGGGGCAGCTTCCTGGGAGCCGCTTGCACAGGTCAGCGCGCAGAGTCAGGCCCAGCAGCCCTGCGTTCAGTAACCTACAAGTAGATTCTCTGCAGTCTGAACAGTGGGAAACTGACGTGTTTCTTTGCCTTCAAGAAGCTTTGAGTCTGCATTGTTAGGGTTGTGGCCTGTGCTCCGTTACAGGAGAAGCCTGCTCCATCTGCGGAGGGGGCGTGATAAGAATGTCGTCCAGGAAGCGTGCTCAGTGAATGGCGCGTGTCAGTAGCTCTCATTCGGAAAGAGCACGTTCCTCCGAAGGGGAAAGTGATTCCACTCGGGCTCATGAGCTCTGGAAACGTGCCCAAGTGATGAGTTATTTATTTGAAAGAGTTACAGAGAGAGACACACAGAGATAGATCTTCCATCTGCTGGTTCCCTCCCCTAATGGCCGCACCAGCCGAGGCTGGGCCAGGCTGAAGCCAGGATTCAGGAGCTTCTTCCAGGCCTCCCATGTGGGTGCAGGGGCCCAAGCACGTGGGCCATCTTCCACTGCTTTTCCAGGTGCGTTAACAGGGAGCTAGATTGGAAGAGGCGTAGCCGGGACTAGAACTGGTGCCCAGATTGGATGCTGGCCTCAGAGGCAGCAGCTTAACCCTGTAGACCACAATGCTGGCCCCATGCTCAAGTAATTAAGTAAAATGTACGCTCACGAGGGAGGGATCTTTCATTTTGATGAAGTAATTTTTATGTATTGGATCAAAGTAAAAATTGTATCATATTTGATCATACTAGATTTTTGGAAGCTACTGTTTTACTTGTTCTCCTTTATTCAGTCCATCACTCATTTATATCTTTCCTGAGGGCCTACTGTTGGCCAGATGTTCTAAGTGGCTTTTTAATTTTGTTCTTTCTGCCCTTTCTAATCTTTTCCCCCCTTATTGCCACTGGTTTTAATCATTTATCAAATGAAAGGCTTAGGAGGCCAAACAAAGTAGCAAAGCAACTAGAAAGTAGCAGGCTTGAGAAACAGCCAAGTAAATCTGCACTTAGAACATCACAGGGCCGGGCCGGCGCCGTGGCTCACTAGGCTAATCCTCCGCCTGCAGCGCCGGCACACCAGGTTCTAGTCCTGGTCGGGGCTCCGGATTCTGTCCCGGTTGCCCCTCTTCCAGGCCAGCTCTCTGCTGTGGCCAGGGAGTGCAGTGGAGGATGGCCCAGGTCTTTGGGCCCTGCACCCCATGGAAGACCAGGAGAAGCACCTGGCTCCTGCCTTCGGATCAGAGCGGTGCGCTGGCCACGGAGGGTGAACCAACGGCAAAGGAAGACCTTTCTCTCTGTCTCTCTCTCTCTCACTGTCCACTCTGCCTGTCAAAAAAAAAAAAAAAAAAAAAAAAAATCCCAGGGCCGGGGTCAGTCTCTGCTGCCTGCCAGTGGCCTGGGAAACGCAGTGGGAGATGGCCCAAGAGACCCAGATGCAGCTCAGCAGCTCTGGCCACTGTGGCCATCTGGAAAGTGGACCAGCAAACAGAAGCTCTGTCTCTCCCTTTCTCTGCAACTTTTTCAAATAATATCATAGAGCCAAAGAATTTGCAGTAATGTTGGTAATGTTTACAATATAACAGTGAGGTCAGATACAAAATTGAATAGTGTGAATTCACTTTTTTTTTTTTCTTAAGATTTATTTATTTATTTGAGAGGCAGAGAGAGAGGGAGGTCTTTCATCTGCTGTTCACTCCCCAAATGGCCACAATGGCCGGAGCTGGGCTGGGCCATCTTCCACTGCTTTCCCAGGCCATAGCAGAGAGCTGGATCGGAAGTGGAGCAGCCGGGACTAGAACCAGCACCCACATGGGATGCTGGCACTGCAGGCTGTGGCTTTACCCACTACACCACAGCGCTGGTCACTCACATATGTTTTTAAAAAGTGTAGAGAAAAAACTGAGTAAAGCACATTAAATTGCTATTTTCACTGAGCAGTAGGATCATGGGTGAGTGTTTTCCCTTCTATTTTGAATTTCCTTCAGATTTTTACTATGGACATATATAATTGGGGAAAAATAATGTCCTTTCAAAATATTTTATGTTTCCCTCCAAAAAAGTAGGGCTTGAACCATTTAACTATAAGAATGTTAAAGTCTGGTAATAACATGGGCATAACTTAGCATTTATGCTGAAATTCAGTTTTTATGCACGTACAAATGTCTGAGCAGGTCGCTGGCTAGCACTTTGGGTAACGGGCAGCAGCCAGATGAGTTCTGCTCAAGTGTGGGTGGGCAGTGTGCTGTGGTCTCTCGGTGGGGTGCGCCATGCTGTGCACGGTGTGCGTGTGTGAGGAGAGCGGCAGGGTGCTGCCCGGGACTTGGTGCTGAGCGTCCGGCCTGTGCGATCTTGTTGTAGGAGAGTGACACCTTCCTGGGCTGGGAGAAAGGAGCCTACAGGAAGTGGGGAAAGAGCAAGAGAAAGTGTCCCGATCTGACTCTGGAGGAGATGAAGAAGCAGGCGGCTGTCCAGTGTCTTCGGTCTGCTTCTGACGAAGTAAGTTCTGGTTTTATTTCTTACACTTAAGAGGAAAAAGGCCAAAAAAGGTCGCTATCTTACCAGCATCACGTGACCGGTATTATTTTCCCCTTTTGGCATTTTCCATATATCTTAAGTTTTATGAAATGCGCCTTTGCGTGTGCTACTCTAATTAGAATATATACAGAATTTTATAGCCTTTTTTCAGTTTAACTTAGATATTTATTCCTGCTATTATTATTGTCTTTATTCTTTTCAGTGGCTAAATTGTTACATTTTATCAAGTACTTTTTAACAGTAGTAGAATACTTTTGTTATTACTGGTTATTTGGTTTGCTTTTGTCACACTGTTGAGGATATTTTATGTGTGTGTTTTCTCCCCGCCATGGTCAGTGTTATTTCTTCTGGATTTAGTCCTGGGGTAGACAGCAATTCTAACCCTTCAAGAGCACTATCTGTGTTCAT
This sequence comes from Oryctolagus cuniculus, assembly GCF_051225735.1. Taxonomy (NCBI): domain Eukaryota; kingdom Metazoa; phylum Chordata; class Mammalia; order Lagomorpha; family Leporidae; genus Oryctolagus; species Oryctolagus cuniculus. The sequence continues at coordinate 3,385,515 of NC_142868.1, read as the reverse complement.
ATCTCAGGATTTTTTGTTTGCTTGGGGTTTTTTTAGAAACTACTACAAGATTATTTGTCTTCTAAGATTTCTAAAATTTATTTGTTTGATAGTCAGAGTTACAGAGAGGGGCACACACATGCACACACACACGCACACGCAGATCTTCCATCTCCTGGCTCACTCCCCACGTGGCTGCAATGGCCAGGGCTGGGCCAGACAGAAGCCAGGAGCAGGAGCTTCTTCCGGATCTCCTGTGTGGGTGCAGGGGCCCGAGCTCTTGGACTGTATTTTGCTGCTTTCCCAGACCATTAGCAGGGAGCTGGACCAGAAGAGGAGCAGTACCCGTGTTGGATGCCGGCGTCGCCGGTGGCGGTTTCCCCTGCTACACACAGTGCTGGCCCCGGTTTCTTGTTTTTCAACACTTCATGTAAAATATTTCTGATGTCTTTGAGTGTGGGGAGCAGCTCGGACTAGACTAAGTTACTGGAATTAGGACTTATTCTGTGCATCTGCTCTCCCACAATATGGCGCTGGGAGAGGAGAAAACAGCTTTTACGCAGCTGCCTCCAGTTCAGCCAATAAACTGTAGGACTTGCTCCTGATTGGAGGAGAGCAGCGTACTCGGCGTGTGGGCAGCCGAGTTAGGATTGGCGGAGGAGGACTATAAAGGAGGAGAGAGACGGCATGCACCAGGAACATCTAAGAGGAACATCTAAGGGGAACACCTGTGCAGCCCCCGAGAGAGCCGGCCGGCGGTGTGCCGCTCCCCTGCGGAAGTGGGGAATGTGGCCAGGGGGAACCGCCCTTCCACGGAGGTGGAAGGGACAGTAGCCAACCCGGGAAGAACCAGCAGCAAACCCGGGAAGGGCCGAGCAGACCAAAGAACAGCGCAGGGTCCTGTGTCGTTCCTCCACGAAGAGGGGGAGCGACATAATGGTGCCGTGACTCGGATATGAAGCCTAGGCAGGGTTTAGTGTCATTCCTCCACGAAGAGGGGGAGCGACATAATGGTGCCGTGACTCGGATAGGAAACTTAGGAGGGATAGGAAACCTAGGACGGATATGAAACTTAGGAGGGAAGAAGCGGGAAGAAATGGGAAAATATCGGAGAGAGAGATTAGCAAACAGCCTAGGGAAAAGCCGGACGAAAAAAGGTGCCGGAAGAAGCTATTGAAAGCCTAGGCATAGACTCAGATACGGACTACGGGGGGAAGCTGGGAGAAATCTCTAAGGTCGAAAGCGAAAGTGAAAGCTAGAACAAACAGACTCGGATGCGGACTGTGGGGAGAGGCCAGGAGAAATGAGGGAGGAGTATTGTTGGAGGAAAGCTTGGGGAAACATACCGGGTAGAGAAAAATGTTAGGGAAATTGAAGCTGCGGGGGGCAGGCCGAGGCGGAGACGAAAGCCACTTTGGGATTCTCAAGTTAGCCCGGGAATAGGGGGCGAAAAGTTGAAACCAGAAGCGGAAACGTAAGCCAGATTGGGATCCGTCTGATTAGCCCGGGGAGCAAAGGACGGGAAGCCAGATCGTGGGGCGGAGACGTGAGCTGGGTTGAATTCGCCAGGTTAGCCCGGGGAACTTGGATTGAATGCTAGTGGCGGAGACGCAAGCTACGCTGTGTGACTCGCGGAAGCCGCCGCGTGCAGAGAGAGCACGGGGCGTGAATAGATAGGGAACGCGGGGCTGGCGCGAGGCCGTGGTTCGGACGCGAAGGGGCGTGGAGACCGCGGAGTGTGCGCGCGAAGCCGAGCCGCGCAGAGCCGGGAGCCCGCCGGCGGGGCGAGGCGCCGGGAAGCCGCGCGGAGCTGTGAAGCTGCCGCGGAGCGGGCGCCGGGAAGCCGCGGGGATAAGAGAAGCAGAAGTTTAGAAGTAAAATGAGAGAAATAGGAATGCTGGTAGATAAAAGTAAAATAGGAGAAATAGGAATGCCCGGAGATAGAGAAAGAGAGAAATAGAAAGGCCTCCCCACAATACTGCAATGAGAAGGCTTGGATTCGGTCTGCCTGATTAGGAAGGCGGTGAGCACCTGCGGGCGGCTAGCAGCTTATGCGCCGCAGGTCACCGAAGACAGGCACAAATTAACATCAATAAGGCCTCCCCACAACACAGCAATGAGAGAGCTTGGATTCGGTCTGCCTGATTAGTAAGGCGGTAAGCACCAGCAGGCAGCTCGACCAGAGTATGAGCTGCAGGTCACCGAAGATAGGCACGAATCAACACCAATAAGTCACCCCACAACATGGCAATGAGAGAGCTTGGATTCGGTCTGCCTGATTAAGGCGGTAAGCACCAGCAGGCGGCTCGACCAGAGTATGAGCCGCAGGTCACCGAAGACAGGCACGCATCAGCGCCTAAAAACCTCCTTACAACATGGCGAAGAGAGGACCCGGATTCGGTTTGCTTGATTGATAGGACTTGTAAGAACCTGTGGCAACTCTAGCAAGCAGAGCAGAGTGTGTGCCGCGGGGCACCGAAGACAGGCGCGTATCAACGCCAAAAATAAAAAGAAAGGGGGATCTGTGGGGAGCAGCTCGGACTAGACTAAGTTACTGGAATTAGGACTTATTCTGTGCATCTGCTCTCCCACAATATGGCGCTGGGAGAGGAGAAAACAGCTTTTACGCAGCTGCCTCCAGTTCAGCCAATAAACTGTAGGACTTGCTCCTGATTGGAGGAGAGCAGCGTACTCGGCGTGTGGGCAGCCGAGTTAGGATTGGCAGAGGAGGACTATAAAGGAGGAGAGAGACGGCATGCACCAGGAACATCTAAGAGGAACATCTAAGGGGAACACCTGTGCAGCCCCCGAGAGAGCCGGCCGGCGGTGTGCCGCTCCCCTGCGGAAGTGGGGAATGTGGCCAGGGGGAACCGCCCTTCCACGGAGGTGGAAGGGACAGTAGCCAACCCGGGAAGAACCAGCAGCAAACCCGGGAAGGGCCGAGCAGACCAAAGAACAGCGCAGGGTCCTGTGTCGTTCCTCCACGAAGAGGGGGAGCGACAATAATGGTGCCGTGACTCGGATATGAAGCCTAGGCAGGGTTTAGTGTCGTTCCTCCACGAAGAGGGGGAGCGACATTTGAGCTCCTGAAATTACGGAATAATTGTAGAACAGGATAATCTGTTTAAATTAATACTATAAATTCTTACTTGCTTTGGCCACGCTGTTGGGGGCAGTGTGGTCCAGCCTCCAGAAACTGCTCCTTGCTCCGCTGGAACCGAATGTCTGACGCTGGGCTAACCAGCCTGGCTCCGTTGGGTAATCAGCAGGAGTTTCTGTCTGGCTACTGCCTGCCATGTATGCTTTTTTTTTTTTTTTTCTTCGACAGGCAGAGTGGACAGTGAGAGAGAGAGAGAGAGAGAGAGAAAGGTCTTCCCTCCGTTGGTTCACCCCTCAATGGCCGCTGTGGCCAGCGCGCTGTGGCCGGTGCACCACGGTGATCCGAATCCTGGAGCCAGGTGCTTCTGGTCTCCCATGGGGTGCAGGGCCCAAGCACTTGGGCCATCCTCCACTGCACTCCCGGGCCACAGCAGAGGGCTGGCCTGGAAGAGGGGCAACTGGGACAGAATCCAGCGCCCTGACCGGGACTAGAACCCGGTGTGCCGGCGCCGCAAGGCGGAGGATTAGCCGAGTGAGCCGCGGCGCCAGCCGCTGTGTATGCTTCTTAACACCTGGTGGGTGTTTCCCACTTTGGTGTTCTCACCCAGCTCCGCATTCTCTGTGGGAGTCAGGGTGCTGGCCTGCGTCCTCGCGGTCCTGTGTGTGTACTGGGGTGGTGCGGCCTCCCGTCCCGAGCTGTCGTTGTGCATCGGGCTGTCTTACCGTGAGCAAGGCCTGAGTGACCGGTCTTTCTCCTGGTCCCTGGGCGCCCAGCGCGTGGAAGTGCTGAGTTTTCCGGAACCGGATGTCCCTTCCTCGAGCGCACCCTGCTCTCCCCATCCTCCTCTTCCCAGTCGTGTCCTTCTCCTCTACTCTCTTGGTTTTTTTTTTTAACTTCTGAATTTCATGAAGCTACTGCTTCATACTCTCTGGGATAGAAATTTGAAAGCTACCACACGTGTCTTTTGGGGACCATTGGATTACAACAAATAACATAATTCACCTAGTGTAAGGAATAGTAAAATACACACAAATGCAGGCCGGCGCCGCGGCTCACTAGGCTAATCCTCCACCTTGTGGCGCCGGCACACCAGGTTCTAGTCCCAGTCAGGGCGCTGGTCCTGTCCCGGTTGCCCCTCTTCCAGGCCAGCTCTCTGCTGTGGCCCGGGAGTGCAGTGGAGGATGGCCCAAGTGCTTGGGCCCTGCACCCCATGGGAGACCAGGAGAAGCACCTGGCTCCTGGCTTCGGATCAGCGCGGTGCGCCGTCTGCAGCGGCCATTGGAGGGTGAACCAACGTAAAAGGAAGACCTTTCTCTCTCTCTCTCTCTCTCTCTCTCTCACTGTCCACTCTGCCTGTCAAAAAAAATATCTATATACACATAAAGGGGGCTGGTGTTATAGTGCAGCTGGTTCGGCCCCCATGTGAGTGCCAGTTAAAGTCCCGGCTGCCCCACTTCCCATCCGGATCCCTGCTAACACGCCTGGGAAAGCAGCAGAAGATGGCCCAAGTGCTTGGGCTGCTGCCACCCACCTGGGAGACCCAGATGGAGTTCCAGGCTCCTGGCTCTGGCCTGGCCCGGCCACAGCTGTTGCAGCCATTTGGGGAGTGAACCAGCAGATGGAAGAGTCTGTCTGTCTCTCTCCCCCTCTCCCTCACTCTGCCTTTCAAATAAACCTTTAACACACATACACACACACACACACACACACGCACAGTTTACAGTGCTGGACGTGCTCCAGCCCCAGGAAGGATCTGAACTGGAACTACTGTGGTCGGCAGACAGACCCACAGTTTCACTGGCGTCTTCCCCGTCTCTGATTCTGGCTTTCTCTGCTGTCGCACCTGCAGAGTGAAGAATGGCTGTTCATCCCCACCCCGCCGTGGCTGCAGCCTGGTATCTAGCGCTACTGAGCTGCAGAGAGTCTGGCTGGCTGGGTGGGGCCGGGGTGCCGGGAGGTCAGTCTGCAGCAGTTGTCGGAGGGAAGGGTGAGGCCAGCTAGTTACCCAGAAGGGCTGCCCTCAGGGCTCAGGGCACCGGAGGCCGAGGGGGGCCCTGTGGAGCTCTGAAGGAGCGCAGGGTGCTGCACACGAGCAGGTCAGCTGCATTCTTGGAGCAGAATACAAAGAAGCTGCCTGGCCGTGGTTGGAGGCGCCTTGGAGTGGGTGCTGCGGCTCCGGTCGGGGAGGGCCTCACTTCTCCCGCGGCCGGTTCCCGAGAAGCGACTCGCGCCTCCCACCCCCAGTTGGGCCGTGCGAGCAGCCGCCCCGGCTGAAATCGGCTGTGAGAGGACGAGGGCGACAGGGGCCGTGCAGCAGGAACGTGGGGCTGCACAGCCGTCCCGCGCACACATGCACGCACGTGTGTGTGTGAGGGCAGTGGCTTGCAGGGGTCTCCTTAGGTTGTTGCTTTGGCAAAAAAGACTTTCCTTTGCCTGGCTGTATTCCATAGGCAGGTGTTGTTTGTTTTGTTTTGTTTTTTAAGTATTTATTCATATGGATGGCAGAGTTAACAGAAAAGTTGAGACGCACAGAGAGACACTGATCTTCCATCTGCTGGTTCACTACCCAGATAGCCGCAACAGCCAGGGCTGGGCCAGGCTGAAGCCAGGAGCTCCATCCAGGCCTCCCACATGGGTGGTGGGGGCACAGCACCTGGGCCATCTTCCACTGCTCTCCCAGGCGCATTAGCAGGGAGCTGGATCGGAAGTGGTGGGACTCAGACTGGTGCCAGTGTTGTAGGTGGCAAGTTCACCCACTGTGCCACGGTGCCAGCCCTGGGATTTTAAATTCCAGCCCCAATAAAGTGTGTTTATTCTAGTTTGCTCTTTCTTCTTTGTTTTATGAAAAATTGTTGCATTGTATTTTCTTAATGGTTTTGTTTTCAGTGCTGTCCACTTAAAATCAATTGAGGTAGGCAGTCAGTGATGACTTACGGAGTAATGAAGAGAAAGCCCTCCGTCCCAGGTCCCTCCTCCAGGCGTGTGCACGCGTTTCTGTCCCAGGTGGAGGACTTGTGGGTCCTTTCCTGGTGACCTGCCTCTCCATTCCTCCCCAGGGGCCCCAAGGTACCCTTATTTGGTATTTATGGTTCCTATTTGTATTTTTATCTTTATCTTTCTTTTTGTATTTTATTAAATATTGTTTGAAGGTATACACAAGTATGTAGCATTATTTTGCATGTTCTTAAACTTCTTATAAATGGGACCACACTATATATTTTTTTTTTTTTTGACAGGTATAGTTAGAAAGAGTGAGAGAGAGGCTGGCGCCGCGGCTCACTAGGCTAATCCTCCGCCTTGTGGCGCCGGCACACCGGGTTCTAGTCCCGGTTGGGGCGCCGGATTCTGTCCCGGTTGCCCCTCTTCCAGGCCAGCCCTCTGCTGTGGCCAGGGAGTGCAGTGGAGGATGGCCCAGGTGCTTGGGCCCTGCACCCCATGGGAGACCAGGAGAAGCACCTGGCTCCTGCCTTTGGATCAGCGTGGTGCGCTGGCCGCAGCGCGCCGGCCGTGGCGGCCATTGGAGGGTGAACCAATGGCAAAGGAAGACCTTTCTCTCTGTCTCTCTCTCTCACTGTCCACTCTGCCTGTCAAAAAAAAAAAAAAAAAAAGTGAGACAGAGAGAAAGGTCTTCCTTTGCCGTTGGTTCACCTCCCAAATAGCCGCCACGGCTGGAACCGAAGCCAGGAGCCAGGTGCTTCCTCCTGGTCTCCCATGCGGGTGAAGGGGCCCAAGCACTTGGGCCATCCTCCACTGCCTTCCTGGGCCACAGCAGAGAGCTGGACTGGAAGAGGAGCAGCCGGGACTAGAACCCGGTGCCCATGTAGGATGCCGGTGCCGCAGGCGGAGGATTAACCTAGTGAGCTGTGGTGCTGGCCCCCATACTATATATCTTTTGAAACTTCATTCTTTCAAAAATTTGTGTTGGGGCTAGTGTTGTGCCTTCGCTGGTAAAGCTACCACGTACACTACTGGCATCCCATATGGATGCCAGTTCACATCCCAGCTGCTCCACTGCACTCCAGTTCCTGTTAACGGCCTGGGAAGACAGTGGAAGATGGCCTAAGTGCTTGGGCTCCTGCACCCGTATGAGAGACCCTGATAAAACTCCTGGCTCCGGCCTGGCCCAGCTCTGGCCACTGTGGCCATCTGGGGAGTGACCCAGCCGACGGGAGGTCTCTCTTCCTCTATGACTTTCAAATAAGTAAACAAATCTTTAAAAAAATTTTGGGTTAATCACATTTTTTAAAAAGATTTACTTATTTATTTGAGAGATAGAGTTACAGACAGAAAGAAGGAGAGACAGGAGGGGTCTTCCATCCACTGCTTCAGTCCCCAGATGGCTGCAATGGCCGGAGCTGTGCTCATCTGAAGCCAGGAGCTTCTTTCAGGTCTCCCATGTGCGTGCAGGAACCCAGGGACTTGGGGCCAACTTCTGCTGCTTTCCCCAGCCATGGTGGGGAGCTGGCTAGGGAGTGGAGCAGCCAGCACTTGAGCTGGCACCCATGTGGGATGCCAGCGCTGCAAGTGGAGGCTTAACCTGTAGCACAGTGCTGGCCCCAGTGATCACATTCTTACAATTTTTTCATTCTGAAATATTTGTCAATTGTGAGACCATAAAGCCATCTGCGTGGACCCTACTAATGGCCCTTCCAGTCATTCGTTCTGCCTGCTGTGGAGGGACGCTATTGCACGCTTACCCTTGTACGCACACGTGGTTCTTTTTCTAGTATATATATGTGTGCATCAGATAACTGGATTGAAGTTTGTTTTCTGTTTTTTTTTTTTTTTTTTTTTTTTTTTTTTAACTCTTTTAGCCTAAAAGTGGGTATTTGGTGCAAGCTGTGGGCCTAGCCGCCTGTCCTCCTGTGCATCGTTGTCCCCCTGCCCGTTAGTGGCCTCCTCGGGTCATGTTTCCTGGATTAAAAACAGTTGTTCCAAGTTCTGCTTTGAAGTTCTTGTTAATTGAACAATGAGGGGTAAACTGTATCTGACCATTCAGCCCTGGGCCCTCTGAGCTTCTGTGCCTGAATCTCCCTTAGACATTGGAGTTGTTACAGGACTGGGGATCGGAAAGGAAGAGAAGTTGCCGTCTCCCAGTGGACACAGGAAACAGAACATTTTCCTGCCTGTGAAAACTAGGGCTCGCCGGAATCAGCAAGGTGCTGTGGGAGCTGGGCTTGTCAAGGACCCCGTTGGTGTGGAAGTCCTTCCCTGTCCTAGGGGATGACGACGCGGAGGCTGAGGCGTGCTGCCCGTCCAGCCCGTCCAGCCCGTCCAGCCTCCCACACGTCAGCCTGCTCCGGAGCGCCAGCCGCGTGCTTGTGCGTGCTGTCACTGCTCACGAGTGACGCAGAGCTGAGCTGCCTGCTCCAAGCCTTGGCGGTGGCATGGATCACTGTGCACAACAGGCTGACGTCCTCTACTCTTTTTTTATTATTTATGTATTTATTTGAGAAGCAGCATTACAGAGGAGAGGGGTGGAGACACAGAGATCTTCCATCTGCTGGTTCACTCCCCAAAAGGCCACAATGGCTGGAACTGCGTCTATCTGAAGCCAGGAGCTTCTGCTCAGTCTCCCATGCGGGTGCGGGGGCCCAAGCACGCGGGCCATCTTGCACTGCTTTCCCAGGCCACAGCAGGGCGCTGGATGGGAAGGGGAGCAGCTGGGATGTGGGGCTGCAGGCGACAGCTTTACCTGCTATACCCGGAGCCAGCTCCTCCTCTTTGTTTAAAAAGGTAGAGTGACAGAGTGGGGTGGAGGGGTGCTACCTTCTATCCAAATGGCCACAGTGGCTGAGGCTGGGCCAGGCTGCAGCCGGGAGCCGGGGGCTCTATCCTGGTCTCCCACAGGGGCGGCACGGACCCAGGCATGCTGATTTCCTGGCACATCAGCAGGGAGGTAGATTGGAAGTGGAGCAGCTGGGACTTGAACTGGCGTGCACTCTGGTAAGGGCTGCTGGTGGCAGGTTCGTCTGCACCTCAGCACGGGCCCTGTTGCCACAGATTCTGGCTGTCTTTCCTCCAGCATCGTGGGCCTTGGAGCTCTTCCGCCCTACAGCGCTGATGGTTTATCCAGGGGATGCTGCGTTCCTCTCTAATGTTACGGAGAGCAAATGTAGGAAAAATTGGAGCAGGGAAGGGGGAGGCAGAAATCTGCCGTCTGTCGGTTCACTCCCAGATACAACAGCTTAGGACGGGGCCAGGCTGCAGCCACGAGCCAGGAATTCCATCCCGCTTCCCCACGAGTGTGGCAGGAATCCCGATGCTTGGGCTGTCTCCTCCCTCCCGGGCACATCATCAGGACCGTGAGTCAGAAGGGCGTGCAGCGGGACTCAGGACGGAGGTGGGCACTCCGAGTGGCAGTCAGCCTGAGTCCCAGCGCCCGCCCCAGGCTGGTTTTTGTAGCTGCTTCTGTGTTCAAGGCTGGAACCACAACCTTCATGCAGGTGCCTTGGCGGAAGTAGATGTTTGTTTTTGGAGTTTTTAAAGTTTAGGTACTTCCTGGCACTGAGGGTATGAATTTGTGAATCCTAGAATATATTCTGAGTCCTCTCACTTGGTGTTCTTTTGTTATTAACCTGCAAATTAAATTTCTTTTTAAAATTTGGTATCTCCTATCCACTGGTCACTCCCCAGATGCCCACAAGAATAGGACTGGGCCGGCGCAAAGCCAGGAACCCAGAACTCAGTTCAGGTCTCGTGAGGGGCAGGAGCCATCACCTGCTGTCTCCCAGCGTTGCGTTAACAGGAAGCTGGAACTGGGGAGTATCAGGTCTCAGGCCTCAAACACAGATTCCCAGTATGGGCTGTGTGTCCACGCGCAGTCTTAACCATTGCACTAAACTCCTGTTCACCATGACTTTTTAAAAGGTTTTAAAGCTTGTGTTCATTAAAGTATGACATCAATCCCTTACTGTAGTGTGTCGTCCCCAGAAGTCATTCTGCACTGAAGCTGGGTTTCCTCCTGCTGACCTTCGAGTTCTGTTCTAGGAATCAAAGTCCAAGCTCTGAGAGTGAGCGACTGACTGTGCGGGCAGCGAGAGCAGAAGGCAGGTGCCTCGTTGGCACTTCCCGACAGCACCCGGCAGCTTGGTGGGTCCAGAGCCATTTTGTCTGCTTCCTTCTCTGTGGGAGGCTCTGTGCTGGCCTGGCCTGGCCTCAGCAGCTGGGGCAGGGACACCCGGGCGTGCTCTCCTCACGGGACTGCTGCTCTCCTGGGCGTGGCTGGGAGCCGTGACCTCCCCGTGGCACATGGAGCCCAGGCGTTTGCTTTGCAGGAGGCCACGTGGCCCCTGAGTTGCTCTCGCTGTGAAGCCCCGTTGCTGAGAGGGTCCACCCTGGGAGTGAGCGCTGGGAGCCCGGCTCGGGGTGCGCCTGTCAGTTACGTCCAGGAGGGGCTGGGCAGAGAGGTTCTGCACCCTGAGGCACTGGGCTCCCCAAGGGGAAGCGTGAGGCACAACCACGAAGCAGGCAGGTGGCAGGTTGTATTCCAGAGACAGAGAGTGTATGATTTCTCTCTGAAAGAGGGTGCTGTTAAAATATATCTTCAAGGACAAACAAAATAACAGACATGAAGAATGCAGCAGAGGTATGGAAGGTGTACTTGAAAAGTCCCCCAAGAAGTAGAGCAAACAGAAATGGGAAGTAGCAGAGAAGGAATGGGGGAGCGGTCCCGGAAGACCGGTGACAGTGTCAGAAAACGTGTCCGTGGGGCTCGCGCCGTTTTCCGGTTCTGATAGGGAAATGATTCAGGAAGGGTCACACGGTGGGCGACAGCTGGGTGCCACCGCATGTCACAGTGGTCAGTGGTCACAGGGCTGGGGGCACCTTTCCAGCATTTGGGAGTACCCAGTCCAGGTGCGTTCTCTATCGAAGATGATTAACAGCGTACAGAGAGGAGAGAGAATGGAGCAGAGTCGATCCATTTGTCTTTGCTTGCTTTAGTGGTTCCGGGTCTGAGCTGAGAAGGATGGGAAATGTGAGGAGTGAAGAGAAGAACCAGGGTGTTGCGGGATGGGAAGTGACAGGAGTTTTCCAGGGAATGAATGAGATTCCCAAGTTCCCACTAGCGCACGCTGCGGGGCAGCAGTGACGGCTCACGTATGCCACTCACATGGGAGATCAGGATTGAGTTCCAGGCTCCTGGCACAGGCCCAGCTGTTGGGGGGCATTTGGGGAGTGAGCCAGCAGATAGATGATCCCGTCTGTCTGTCTTCCAAATAAAAATTAAAGACTTTTCAAAGAAATGAATGGAAAAATGAGATTCTGGAAAATCAACAACATGTGCCAAGTTTGGAAATGGCACCTTTTAAGTCAGATGTCAGGGGCTATGATGGGTGCCTTGCTCTGTGTCATCTTAGTTCACCCTTAGTTCTTAAGGGGGAAGTGGTGGCACACCCCCCTCCCCCCCCCGTGCTGTCTGGTGAATGTGGCAGGACAGGAGTTGAGAACCTGGCCCACCAACCCCCAGTCCAGATCTGTTCCACTTGTCCCTGTTGTCAGGGAGCCAGAAGTGGTTACGTAAGCTCCAGAGGGCAGGCCCTGGCTCTCGTTCCTGCCTGGCACGTGGGTGCTAGGACTCTGTTCACTGGGTACTGAGTGTGTGCGTGATAAACCAGGGGCTGGCTGGCTCTGCGTTCTGAAGACGGGCCGTGACTCCCGGAACTCGCCTGCCCTGGGCGAGGCTTTCCACTCTGTGGGTGCAGATCACTGTACCTTGAGTTGTCAAGTGCTCTTAGGGTTGGTGGAACCTTGCTACACGCACCTGATGGAGGCTGGTAGGTTGGCTGGGTGGGATCACTTAGGAAAGCAGTTTGTGAGTTCAAAGAAAGAATGTTAGCATTTTTTAAAAAGCTTATTTATTTATTTTGAAAGAGTTGCAGAGAGAGGGGGAGAGACAGAGAGAGCTCTGCCATCCTCTGGCTCACTCCCTGGGTAGCCATAATGGCCAGGGCTGGGCCAGGCTGAAGCCAGGAGCTTCATCCAGGTCTCCCACGTGGCTGGCAGGGGCCCAGGGACTTGGAGCAGCTGGGACATGAACCTGTGCCCATAGGGAATGCGGGTGTCGCAGCGGCAGCTTTACCCACTGTGCCACAGTGCCGGCCCCGTTAGTGTTGTTTTCACCTGGGGCCGGCACTGTGGCGTAGCAAGGTAAGCCTCTGCCTGGAATGGCGGCATCCCATATAGGCACCAGTCGAGACCGCTGCTCCACTTCTGATCTGGCTCCTCACCAATGCGCCTGGGAAAGCAGCAGAGGACGGTTCAAGTGCTTGGGCCCCGGCACCCACTTGGGAGAGCTGGACTGAGTTCCAGGTTCCTGGCTTCTGCTTGGCCCAGCCCTAGCCATTACAGCCACTGGGGGAGTGAAGCAGAATATGGATGATACCCCCCCTCCCTCTCTCTTCCTCTTTATATCACTCTCAAATAAATAAAAAGCGAATCTTGAAAGTTCTCATTGGCAGCTCTAAGTTAACACTTCAGAGCACCTGCCGGGACACATCAGGATGTGATGACACTTTGTGATGTCCCTCTGTGCTCCTCAGTTGGTCACCCAGTGCTTAATGATTTAATGAATATATATGTGTAGACTGCAGGATCCGGGAGGGAGGCCTGCTTGCACAGGGTGAGAAGTGAGCACATTCGTGTGGGAAGCAGATTCTCAGGCACGTTCTCCGGTGTGAATTAGTGTGCGTGTGTTGTATAGGGTTAATTTCCAGAGTGGAACTGCCTCGTTGCTAGTGCAGTGCTGGTTCTGTGGGAGCGTGCTCAATGGAGCCCATTTCCAGAGTATTTAAGGAAGTTTAATCAGCGATCCCTGGAGACTGACCTGGGCTGAAAAACGCAGTGACATAGGCTTGCTGTACAGACAGTATGCAGCGAGTCAGCTGACACTGGTGTTAGTTTCGTGATCTGCAGGAAACGCGCGGTGATGGTCTGCCCGGCACACCTTGAACGCTATGGTAAGCCCTCTCTCCGGTGGAACTGTGAGTAGAGAAGTGTTCTGGCTAATGTCTGCCGCAGCTTTTAAGAGTGTGCAGAGGCATGAGCAGCTGCCCCCTGACCATCTGCTGGGCCCCTCTGAACGGTGGCGGCGTGAGGTGGACGGCGTGTTGACTGAGTTGTTTATGATTTGCTGATCGCATTCTCATCTGTTTCTTGCTGTCAAACTGTGTAACTGTGGGGTTTCTTGTCTAGGATCTCTGTAGGACTGTGCTGAGTCATTCTGAGTTAAGTGAATGGGATGAAGTTCTATTTTTAGCCCTGAAGGCCCATGAGGACACCGGGTTAGCTGAGAGACAGCCGGTTCCGTGCATCTGTCTGAGCGGTGCCACCAGAAGAGACTTGATGCCAGTTTAAATAGGACTTTAGCCACGGAATAAACCTGAAGTTTCTAAGAAATGTGTTCAGCCTTTTTGTCCACATAAGAGATTTTCCTTCCCTCACATGAGAAGCAGTGTCGTGAGAGCTTATTCACAGGAGCCGGTTGCCAGCATTCCTGCCCCTCCGAAGGGGGCTCTCCTGAGGCCTCCCTGCCCGTGTGCACGGGCTCACGCCAGCACCGAGCGAGCTCTCGCACTCACTGCCCGTGGGGGTGGGGTTCTGTTCTGCCTTCTCTGGCCGTCACGAGCGTTCAGAACTTCAAAGAAGAAGGAGGTCACCCTGTTTTCTTTAGATTGAGAGCTCCTAGAGTGCCTGTGAGGTTTTGTTTTTTATTTTTAAAGATTTATTTGTTTATTTGAAAGGCAAAGTTACAGAGAGGCAGAGAGAGAGAGAGAGAGAGAGAGAGAGAGAGAGAGAGAGGACAGACATATTTTCCATCCTCTGGCTCACTCCCCAAATGGCCAAAGCAGCCAGAGCTGGGCTGATCCAAAGCCAGGAGCCTGGAGCCTCTCCCAGATCTCCCGTGTGGCTGCAGGGGCCCAAAGACTTGAGCCATCCTCTGCCGCTCTCCCAGGAGCACTAGCAGGGAGCTGGATCGGAAGTGGAGCAGCCGGGACTTGAACTGGTGCCCATGTGGGATGCCGGCTCTGCAGGCGGCAGCTTTATCTGCTCCGCCACAGCACTGTCCCCACCCATGAGGTTTTGGTGGCTTGTATTGGGTCTGGTATAAGACCTTGTTCACAGGGGTACTTGGTGGTGCTGACTTTTGGCCGTCCCGTGGGCTTTTGGGCTGTTAGTCTGTCCCTGAGCAGGGTGGTATACCTCTGGGAAGACAAAAGCCATCCTGGGAGGTATGCTAGTGTTTCCACCTTTACCAGTACATCCCATGTAACGTCCTTCATTGTAAAATGGCACCGATGTGGACCTACAAGCCTGTGATTTTGTCAACTCTGGCGTCATTTAGGGGTTGACGTTGCGTTTCGTGGGGGACAGGGGATACCTGCAGGGGTGTCTGCATTACAGCGGACGTCGTGAAAGCCTGCCTGCGTACCTGCCAGTAACCTCCCGTGTGTGTCTTGTCACGCAGAGCTCCGGCATCGAGACTTTAGTGGAGGAGCTGTGCTCCAGGCTGAAGGACCTTCAGAGCAAGCAAGGTGAGCACGCTGCCGCAGAGGCGAGCGGCACGCCGGGACACGGAGGTGCCCTCCCCAGGGGAGGTCTTAGAGACTGTGCCGTCCGCAGCCCCGCGGGTGACTTCTCTGCCAGCCCTTCGCGTCGCTCCTGACTCCCTGCTCCTGAAGGGGCAGCCCCATCCAGGGCGCCCTCCCGGGCAGGGCGTCTTCCGCCCGCCCGCTCCTGCCGCGGGTGAAGCTCAGAGATCGGGAGCAGTGTTTCCTCTCCCTGTCCTTGCCCGCTGTAATGCCTGCCTGTCAGAATTAAGGCCTCCGCCAGTGTTGACGCTGAAATATTTCAGATTTGGAAGAAGCTTTTGTCTTGGTTGGAAGTTTCTAAAAGGCAGGCCTGACAAGCTCGTTAAGTCCTCTCTGACACGGGAGCCCAACAGCTGCTGTCCCCTGCCCCTCGCAAGCCCTGAGAGAGGGCCTCCTCTCTGTTCCCTCCTCCGTCGTCTTGCTGCCCACCACGCCTTGAGACCTGTGAAGGGCATGGGCTGTTTGCTTATTTTTAATGCAAGACAGTGCCCGGGGCTAAGCCAGGAGTGTACAGCCCTTAGCTCTTGTTCACATACATGTTAAGTAACAGCTAATGGTAATGAAGACTTTCCTTTCTAGATTAGCATTAGTCAGAATGAGTCATCATAAAGTCTGAGTGGAGAATTTTTAAGAAAGTATTTTTGGAGTCTAGACAGATGTTCTCTCCTTCTGGTCTAATTAACAAGTGCGCAGGAGACTTAAGTCTCTTAATTAAATGTATTGGAGGTGGGATGGGTGACTCTCACTGCGTGGCCTAGTGCTCCGTGCTTTAGCCAGAGAATTCCCTCTGGAATTCATGGAGGCAGGTTTTCATTAAACAGGCAAACTGCTGTAGAGTTCTCTTTTTAAAGGCCAGGAAAATCTCTGTCATTCCTGGTTAAAGTTACTGTTGCAAAGCACGGGCATCTGTTAACTAGGTTCAGGACAGATTCTCTCCATTTTTGTTTCGTAACAGAAGAGAAGATCCACAAGAAGTTCGAGGAGTCTCCCTCTCCAGAGGCAGAGTTGTCCCCCACAGCCAAGGATCAACTGGAAATGTACGTACGACGGCGTTCCGTCCTGAAGTGTGCGTCCACGCCAGCCAGTAACCGCCACGCGGTCCTCGTTTTCCTGCCATCGATTTAGCTTCAAATGCCGTAATCGAGGCAGCCTCGCGCACTGTGTGCTGGACACGGTGCAGACGTGAATGCGATGGTGTCTGTGGTGTGCAGTGGGTGCTTGTAGAGTGGATGGAATGAGGAAGGGGGTCGATCACGCAGCGCAGCTGCCGCCTCGGGAGCTGACGCCGCTTGTCCACCCCGAGGGCAGGGCGCTGCTGCGGCCGGCTGCGAGGGCACAGTGGGCAGGCCTCCACCGCACCAAACCTGTTCCCGAAAATGCTTTCAGTTCTCTCACAGTAAACAATTAGTATTAAATAAGCTGCCTTATTAGACATTTTGAAAACTTTCCTGAACCTCTAAAACCTAAGGAAAAAATGACCTTTAAGTGGTTTGTGTAGACGGGCCCTGTGCATCCCGCAGTAACTGCGAGCTGCATGACTGGTGAGCACTTGCGATGGGGCTGGCCGAAACAGCTGTGCTGAGAGTGCAGCTTGCTGCCTGGACCTCGGAGACTTCGTTATACAGAAGTGTACGATACTGCAGTAGTGAGTTGCTCCGCTTGATTCCGTGTTAAAGTATTACCACTTGTGAAAGTATTGGTTAACGTATTGGATAATATGTTGTGTATGTATTGGAATTCATTGCACCTGTTTCTTCTTAAGCTTTTAACGTGGCTGCTGGAACGTTTAAACTTCATGTGCACCTCACAGCACGCTCGTACAGGACACCACTGCCACAGATGGGCGAGGAGGGTGATGCCCGGTCCTTGTAGAGCTGGCCTGTACCACTTCCCACAGGACCTCGACTGCTGCCCCCAGAGAACCGGCCCCTGAGTTGCCCACGTGGCTCCTGGCCCCAGACTCTGCTTAGACATTTTCCTAGCACATAAAAACAGCTCCTTGTTCTCAGGCCCGCCCAGAGCAGCCTGCCTGGCTTCTCTCTCCTGTTCTTGTTTCCGTCAGTTACTGGTCCCGCAAGGATGTCGCGCGTGTGGCCTCACGACGCGCTGGGTTCCCATGCTGTCTGTCTGGCACCGTGAGAACCAGCTGTGGCCCACGTTCCGTCCTCTCTGCTGACCGCTTGACTGTGACCATCCGTGTGCCCTCTGAGGGTCTGTCTCGGTGATGACAGCCACTGTCTGTTTCTGTACGCCTCTCAGCCCGGAAGTAGGTGTAATTGTTGCCCCTAGTTTGTGGATGAGGAAACGGAGCCACACAGAGGTTAAGTACCAGGCCTAAGGTCACACAGGTGGTCAGTGGGGAGCCAGGGCCCAGCCTCAGGGAGGTGGCTTCAGAGTTCAGCTGCGGCTGAGTGCGGTCCGGCTTTTGGCTGCGTGTGTTTGCAGTGCTCCGGCAGCCTTGTGGGGTCAGTCCCAGGGTCCTGACTTCAGAGTCGAAGTAGACCAGAGCGTTCAGCGACGGGCGTCAAGTCGTCAGCACAGAAAGGGGCCAAGCTGAGACTCCAGTTCAGGCATTTCTTACTGAAAAGACGACATTATTTGTACTGCATCATCTGTGTCACTGTCTTGTCTTGTCTTGTCTTTCTTTTTTTTTTTTGCAGGCAGAGTTAGAGACAGAGAGAAAGGTCTTCGTTTCCGTTGGTTCACCCCCCAAATGGCCGCTACGGCCGGTGCAGCATGCCAATCGGAAGCCAGGAGCCAGGTGCTTCCTCCTGGTCTCCCATGGGGTGCAGGGCCCAAGGACTTGGGCCATCCTCCGCTGCACTCCCGGGCCACAGCAGAGAGCTGGCCTGGAAGAGGGGCGACCGGGACTAGAACCCGGGGTGCCGGCACTGCAGGCGGAGCATTAGCCTAGTGAGCCGTGGTGCCAGCCTTTCTTTTCTTTTTTAAACATTGATTGATTTATTTGAAAGGGAGAGTTACAGAGAGTCAGGCGCAGAGTGAGAGAGAGGTCTTCCATCTGCTGGTTCACTCCCCAAATGGCCGCAATGGCCAGAGATGCACTGATCCGAAGCCAGGTGCCTGGAGCTTCTTCCAGATGTCCCATGTGGGTGCAGGGACCCAGGGGGTTGGGCCATCTTCCACTGCTTTCCCAAACCATAACGGAGAGCTGGATCAGAAGTGGAGCAGCTGAGACTCGAACCCGCGCCCATGTGGGATGCTGGCACCACAGGCAGCGCTTTACCTGCTATACCACGGCACTGGCCCCATCTCTGCCACTTCCAGTTTCTTGATTAAAGTTCAAACTTTGAAGATAAAAACTTCCATCTTGCGTATTTGTTTAACGTATCATTGTGCTTGTCGTAGTGTTGAGCAGAAAGGTGCTTGGTGCCTAGGACTTGACTCATTGGTTGTAAACCGCGTTGAGGATGAGGATTTGTGGGTGATGTGAATGCTGATCCCGTTAGGATGAGCACTCCACTCCGGTTGACGATGCTGTCTGCCCCGTGCAGGACGCTGAGTGACGATGCTGTCTGCCCCGTGCAGGACGCTGAGTGACGGTGTCTGTCTGCCGCGTGCAGGACGCTGAGTGACGGTGTCTGTCTGCCCCGTGCAGGATGCTGAGTGACGGTGTGTGTCTGCCCTGTGCAGGACGCTGAGTGATGGTGTCTGTCTGCCGCATGCAGGACGCTGAGTGACGATGCTGTCTGCTCCGTGCAGGACGCTGAGTGACGGTGTCTGTCTGCCGCGTGCAGGACGCTGAGTGACGGTGTGTGTCTGCCCCGTGCAGGACGCTGAGTGACGGTGTCTGTCTGCCCTGTGCAGGACGCTGAGTGATGGTGTCTGTCTGCCGCATGCAGGACGCTGAGTGACGATGCTGTCTGCTCCGTGCAGGACGCTGGGTGACGGTGTGTGTCTGCCCCGTGCAGGACGCTGAGTGACGGTGTGTGTCTGCCCCGTGCAGGACGCTGAGTGACGGTGTGTGTCTGCCCCGTGCAGGATGCTGAGTGACGGTGTCTGTCTGCCGCATGCAGGACGCTGGGTGACGATGCTGTCTGCTCCGTGCAGGACGCTGGGTGACGGTGTCTGTCTGCTCCGTGCAGGACGCTGAGTGACGGTGTCTGTCTGCCCCGTGCAGGACGCTGAGTGACGGTGTGTGTCTGCCCCGTGCAGGACGCTGAGTGACGGTGTGTGTCTGCCCCATGCAGGACGCTGGGTGACGGTGTCTGTCTGTCCCGTGCAGGACGCTGAGTGACGGTGTGTGTCTGCCCTGTGCAGGACGCTGAGTGACGGTGTGTGTCTGCCCCGTGCAGGACGCTGAGTGACGGTGTGTGTCTGCCCCGTGCAGGATGCTGAGTGACGGTGTCTGTCTGCCGCATGCAGGACGCTGGGTGACGATGCTGTCTGCTCCGTGCAGGACGCTGGGTGACGGTGTCTGTCTGCTCCGTGCAGGACGCTGAGTGACGGTGTCTGTCTGCCCCGTGCAGGACGCTGAGTGACGGTGTCTGTCTGTCCCGTGCAGGATGCTGAGTGACGGTGTCTGTCTGCCCCGTGCAGGACGCTGGGTGACGGTGTCTGTCTGTCCCGTGCAGGACGCTGAGTGACGGTGTGTGTCTGCCCCGTGCAGGACGCTGAGTGACGGTGTGTGTCTGCCCCGTGCAGGACGCTGAGTGACGGTGTGTGTCTGCCCTGTGCAGGACGCTGAGTGACGGTGTGTGTCTGCCCCGTGCAGGACGCTGAGTGACGGTGTGTGTCTGCCCCGTGCAGGATGCTGAGTGACGGTGTGTGTCTGCCGCATGCAGGACGCTGGGTGACGATGCTGTCTGCTCCGTGCAGGACGCTGAGTGACGGTGTCTGTCTGCTCCGTGCAGGACGCTGAGTGACGGTGTCTGTCTGCTCCGTGCAGGACGCTGGGTGACGGTGTCTGTCTGTCCCGTGCAGGACGCTGAGTGACGGTGTCTGTCTGCCCCGTGCAGGACGCTGAGTGACGGTGTCTGGATTCTGTCTTGTTTCTTAGGTACTACGAAGCCTTCCCGCCGCTTTCGGAGAAACCAGTGTGCCTGCAGGAAATCATGACTGTGTGGAACAAGGCCAAGGTCTGTCCTTACTCCAGCTCCTCGTCGTCGTCCACAGCCCCACCAGCCAGCACAGGTCCATCCTCCCCCAAGGACTGCAACAGTGAAAGCGAAGCCATCAAGGAAAGAAGCGGGGCAGCGCCCCCCGCCGTGCACGAGCCAGCGCAGAGCCGGAGCCACCCGGAGAAGGGGAGCAGACTCGGTCACGGCGCCGCCGAGGAGAAGCCCGCCGTGTACAGGAAGCAGGGCCGGCACAGACCCGAAGGGAGGCCTCGACCTCGCTCCTGGTCTTCCGGCTCCAGTGAGGCAGGCTCGAGTTCAAGCGGCAACCAGGGGGAGCTGAGGGCACCCATGAAGTTTGTTAAAGTAAGACACAAGGCCCGAGACGCTCGGAGCAGAAAAGGTCGGGACGCGCACAGCAGGCTGTCGCTGAAGCACGGCGAGAAGGCCGGCAGGGGCGTGCACGCCGGGAGCAGCGGCAGCAGCAGCAGCGGGTCCCTCCGACAGCTCTGCAAGCGCGGCAGGAGGCCCCTGAAGGAGGTGGGGAGGAGAGAGGCTGCGGGCACTGAAGGCCGGGACCTGCACACGGAGAGCAGGAGCGACCGGGAGTACAAGGAGGAGCCGCTGTGGTACACCGAGCCCATCGCCGAGTATTTCGTTCCTCTGAGCAGGAAGAGTAAACTGGAGACCACGTACCGAGCCAGGCAGGAGGTGAGCGAGCTGACGGCGGAGGCGGTGGAAGAGCTGTCTGAGTCCGTGCACGGTCTCTGTATCAGCAACAATAATATTCATAAAACATACCTCGCAGCAGGTACTTTCATTGATGGTCATTTTGTAGAAATGCCTGCGGTTATAAATGAGGACATTGACCTCGCTGGGACCTCATTATGTTCTCTGCCAGAGGACAACCAGTACCTGGGTGATATTCATCTGTCAGAATTAACGCACTTCTATGAAGTGGATATTGATCAATCCATGTTGGATCCTGGTGCCTCAGAAACAATGCAAGGAGAAAGTCGGATTTTGAATATGATTCGACAGAAAAGCAAAGAGAATGCAGATTTTGAGGCAGAATGTTGCATAGTGTTAGATGGTATGGAGTTGCAAGGGGAACGTGCAATATGGACAGACTCGACCAGCTCCGTGGGCGCCGAGGGCTTACTCCTGCAAGACCTCGGCAATCTGGCTCAGTTTTGGGAGTGCTGCTCATCCAGCTCTGGCGATGCCGACGGAGAGAGTTTTGGGGGAGATTCTCCAATTCGACTCTCTCCGCTCTTAGACGGCACAATGCTCAATTCACACTTGCTTGCCGGCAATCAAGAGCTCTTTTCAGATATTAATGAAGGATCTGGTGGCATAAACTCTTGTTTTTCAGTGTTTGAAGTGCAATGCAGTAATTCTGTTTTACCATTTTCTTTTGAAACACTCAACTTGGGAAATGAAAATACAGATTCTAGTGCTAATATGCTTGGAAAGACGCAGTCTAGACTGCTAATATGGACCAAAAATAGTGCCTTTGAAGAAAACGAACACTGTTCTAATCTCTCAACAAGAACTTGTAGTCCATGGTCCCATTCGGAAGAAACACGTTCAGACAATGAGACGTTAAACATTCAGTTTGAAGAATCTACACAGTTTAATGCAGAAGATATTAATTATGTAGTTCCTAGAGTCTCAGCAAATTATGTAGATGAAGAGCTTCTAGATTTTTTGCAAGATGACACTTGCCAGCAAAACAGAACTTTAGGAGAAATTCCTACATTAGTTTTCAAAACAAAATCTAAACTAGAATCTGTCTGTGGTATTCAGCTAGAACAAAAAACAGAAAACAAAAACTTTGAAACCACGCAAGTGTGTGGTGAAAGCAGCCCACACGGAGATGGCTACAGCTCAGGGGTTATTAAAGACATTTGGACAAAGATGGCAGATAGAAACTCTGTGGCTGCAGTGGAAGCAGAAAGAGTTGACGAGGAGCTGTTTGCAACCGATGTCAGTGACTACTGCTGCTGTCTGGGCGCTGAAGCCGAGCTGGAGACGCTGGAGGGGCCCCACAGGGCTGTGCAGAGGTCGGAGTACCACCTGTGGGAGGGGCAGAAAGGGAGCCCCGAGAAGAGAGCGTTCGTTCCCAGGGAGCTGTCCAAGGTGGGCGGGGGGGACTACACAACGCCCTCCAAACCCTGGGGCGTTGCTCACGACAAAGAGAGTGCGTTCATTCTAGGAGGAGTTTACGGAGAGCTCAAAACCTTCAGCAGCGATGGGGAGTGGGCCGTGGTCCCGCCCAGTCACACCAAGGGAAGCTTGTTGCAGTGTGCGGCTTCTGATGTCGTGACGATCGCTGGCACGGATGTCTTTATGACCCCCGGAAGCAGCTTTGCTCCTGGCCACAGGCAGCTGTGGAAACCCGCGGTGTCGTTTGAGCAGAGCGAGCCGCCCGAGAGTGGAGAAGGTGGGCTGCACAAGGGGTTTTCTCTCATCTTCCGGGAAGACCTCCTGGGAGCCTGCAGTGACTTTCAAGGTGAAGACCCCGGACTCGAGTACTCGTTTTCTTCCTTCGACTTAAGCAATCCATTTTCACAAGTTCTTCACGTAGAATGTTCATTGGAACCTGAAGGGATTGCATCTTTCAGTCCCAGTTTTAAACCGAAATCGATTCTCTGCTCCGATTCGGACAGCGAAGTCTTTCACCCCCGGATCTGTGGTGTGGACAGAACGCAGTACCGGGCCGTCCGCATCTCCCCTAGGACTCACTTCCGCCCCATCTCTGCGTCCGAGCTGTCCCCCGCAGGGGGAAGCGAGTCAGAGCTGGAATCTGAGAGAGAGGAAGCCAGTGCGCCCGTTCCTTCTCAGGCCGATGTGTTTGAAGACCCGCAGGCAGACCTCAAGCCTCTGGAGGAAGACGCGGAGAAAGAAGGCCACTACTACGGCAAGTCGGAGCTTGAGTCTGGAAGGTTCCTGCCCAGGTTGAAGAAGTCGGGGATGGAGAAGAGCGCTCAGACGTCGCTGGATTCCCAGGAGGAGCCGGCTGGCGCTCTGCCTGCGGGGAAGCGGAGTCCGTGTTTGGAGTGCAGCATGAGCGAGTCTCTGGAAGCAGATTTGGGAAGCTCGGAAGCAAATTGTAAGATCATGGCACAGTGCGCGGAAGAAGTTAGCGACTTCTGCGGCTGCAGCGCGGGCTGTCAGCTCCCTGCGTACGGAGAGAACGCAGCCCCTTCAGCGCGGCCGGAGGAGGTACGTGTGCTGCTGCGTCCGTGCCTGGGGCGAGGCTGTGCGCAGGCGGGTGTCTGGAGCTCAGACTCGCAGTTCCAGGACTCAGTTCATGTTGTATGAATTGAGCCTGCAGGAGACTTTCTGTAGAGAAAGGCATTTTGAAATCACAGGACTGAAGTTCTTACATGTTGTCTTAACGTACACGGTCTGTGCTTAAAGTAAAAAGCCTGACGTTACGTATAAGCATCCTGACTTTCACAGTGACAGGTCAGGGAGTGGCTGCCAGCGCAGAGCCTGTCTCACTGCCTCCCAGACACTGGTCGCTTCACGAGAAAGTGTGTTTTACCTAGAGATTCTCAGTACATAATGACACGTGTAAGTCGACCCCCAGATACAAGGAAACAGCTTCTACAAAATCTGTGCTGATACACACGCTCATACAAAGGACACGTTGCAATCGTGTGTTAGGTCGGGGGAGGAGATGGGTATTCATAGTTTTGTTAGTGGAATCATTGTGCTCCTTGACCTTTCTAAAGAAGTGGTTTGAGGTTAGATTGGTTGTACGAGAAATAACGTGGCCACAGTCTGTTTAACATAGAAAGCTTACTGGTCTACCCAGTGCTCACTGCTAATGACGGTAGCAGTGCCTGGTTCACCAGCGGATTGGTGGCAGGTAGAAGGCAGGCCACCTGTGGCGAAGCCGGAGTGGCGCGCTTCCTCCGTCTGTCCCGCACGCCTGAACCCCACCCCTGCCACCATGCCTTCTCTGGCTCCTCTGGCCCGCCCCAGCCTGTGTCACAGCCCCTTCCCCTCCTTAGTCCTCTGTGCTTTATGCCTCTCGGGCTGCAGTTTCCATGTCTCGTGAGTTGCCTGTGTGCGTGCTCTCTGCCTCACACTAGGTGACGTGAGCTCCTAACGCGGGGGGCCCTGCCTTGCTCGTTTGTTAGTCCGAGGACCTCGTAGGAAGCCCCCCGTGTCACTGGAGAACCGCTGCCCTTGCTGGCTGGCTTAGGATTCCATGGAGGAGGCCGTTCATCCCCCGGAGTGCTGACGTGGAGGGGAGCAGAAACGGTGCTGGTGTCGGCCTTCACTCTGCCTGTCGCCTGCCCGTCTTCCCCCCTTACACCGTACGTACTTGGTGTGCAGGACGTGAGGGCGTCAGGACGCGCTGGCTCTGGATTAGAAAGAAGCAGGATGCTGCGTCATGCCGCTGCCGTGTTCCTTCGCGTGCTAGCGTGTGATGGGTCGTGTGTGAACCGAACTCTGGGTTTTCTCGAAAGGTCTTCACTGCCCAGAACTTAAAAGAGGACGCTGTGGGTTTGTCTGGGAGTCGAGGCGCTGCTGGTTCTGTTGGCCCTGACCTCTCCGGTTAGAGCCAGGTTGGCGCTCACATCATAGATGTCGTCGGGTACAGAGCCTGAGAGTGGCAGGCCTGGGGGGAGAACTGGTGTCTCTGTCCTGTCTGTGATGTCAGCCGGCAAGTCTGGGGGACTCCTGACAGGATGTTCTCCCTTACCCCCAGGTGAAGTCAGACTGTGCAAGGGGATCTGGGAGCCCCACGTAGAGGCCGCAGTAGCCCGGGGTTCCCAGCAGGAAGTCAGCTAGGACGGCCCGGGGCGTGGTGTCCAGGGGCGTGGGCGGGATGCGCTCGTGTCAGAAGTGCGGTTCAGCTCAGACGTTCTTGAATGCCAGCCACGTGCCTGCTGCCAAGGTCGATGCCCTGGACAAGTAAGACTTTGTCCTTGCCCTGAAGACTGCGGCTGGTGAGGAGGGCCAGTTTGCAGTTTGTAAAGAGATCACCGACTCTCATGGAGCAGGTGACGGATTCATCCGGCTCCCACTCAGGGGACAAGAGGGTGTATTCATAGTGAGTAGTCCCCTTCCCAGCAGCACCTGGGTCTCCTCCAAGGATGTCGTGACATTGCGGTGTATATAAGCAGAAAACATGTGTGCATAGAGGGCTTCCCATTGAAATGGCACTTTCTGGTAATCACCCCGCCTTTTAAATTTTCTGTGTACTGTTCATCATATGGATGTACTGTCATTTATCCAGACAGTTCTTATCTGTCAGGGACTTTGGGCCAGCGTAGTTTGAGTCACATGGTAGGGGGAGTGGTGGAGTGCGCACTGGGTGCCTGCGGAGCCCTCCGGCAGACAGCACCAGCCGTGAGCTGAGGAAGACGTTCTGCGCGTGCCTGAGCGTCCGGGCTGGTGGGGAGAGGCGGTCTGGGCAGCAGGAGCGCGTGAGCAGGGTACGAGGCTGCGTGCGCAGTGCGGAAGGCGGGGAGCAGTCAGGTGACTCAGAGCCTGCCTGCGCAGGTGCAGGTCTGTGGCCACAGCGTTCTTATGTGGTTGTCAGCGCAGTGCCCGGCACTCCGCAGCACAGAAGGTGCGGACGGCTCTCCCTGTCCAGAGAGGACGTGGACCTTGCGCAGATTGCTTTTCCCTACTTCTGTTTAGGGGTGGCCCACCTGCCCCGAGTTGCAGGGAGGGGCAGAGCCCAAGCTGCCCTCCCCACTGCATTCCTGTGGCACGGGTGAGCTTTCCCACTGGTGCTCTGTCTCCATCGACGTCTCATCCCTCTTCTTTTCCCGAGAAAAAAGCCTGTGACCTTTCTTTCCTTTCTGTGACTCAGATGCTGAGTGCTGGCTGTGGCCGGGGCACTGTTCCCAGAGTAACACAGAACCCAGCAGCCCCCCCCCCCGACGGCTGGGGGTGGGGCAGAGCTGCACGGCTGCTTTTCTCAGCCCACCCGTCTTCCGCCCAGCCCTGTTTCTGGCCTGGTCTTTGAGACCGTCTGGTGTTCGCCCACCCTCTCAGGAGGCTGCTCCAGGCGCTGAGGTCTCCTAAGTAGAGATCCCTGCGTGACCACCAGCCTGGGGGCTGTCGGGATGCAGATGCTGCCGTTGGGGAGGGGAGGGGAGGGCCGGGAGAGTGTCTGTGCGCAGTGAGCCCCCGGAGAAGCCAGAGCACCGAGGCGGCAGAGGCGACCTGTCCTTGGCCACATGTTCTTTACTTCCTCTGGTTTCCGCGTTCTTTCAGTCCTGGCTCAGCCGGAAGTTGAAGTCCACGTTCTGCAGAGACCAGGTGGGCGCAGCGCGGCCATCTTTTCTGTGCACCCTCTGAGTTGTAATCGGTGCAGTGGGAGTCACGAGTATAAAACAGGACAGATGAGTGCCTGCTGACAGAATCGACGCCCAGATGGGGAGACAGAAACCCACCAGGCTCCAGGGTTAGGACGCAGGCCAGGGAGCAGGCGAGCGGAGCTTCAGGCCCGGGGGAGGCTCTCAGGTCAGCGGACACCGAGGGCTGCTTTCTGCCAGGCCTCGTGCCTGGGAGTGCCACAGGTAGGTGCTGTCCCAGCAGGCGGCTGCCCTCCTCTGGGCCTGGGCCCCTCGGCCCGCCCCCTGCCCTCCTCTGGGCCTGGGCCCCTCGGCCCGCCCCCGGTCCAGTCCCTTCCTCACCCCTTTCCCCACAGCCAAGAGAAGATTAAGACAAGCCGTGTAATTAAACTCACGAATAAAACGGATCGTCCACAACCTGCCCAGGCAAACGGTAGGATTGTGTCGGGGCCCGGCCCGGCCCGTCTCTGCCTGGGAGTGCAGGTGGGTGGTAGAGAGAGCTGTGGCCAGGGCCGCCTTCCTTGCTCTCTGATCGTGCTGGGTAACTCACAGAACAGGTAAGGCCTTTCCAGAAAGGTGTCGGGGTGCTGGGAGCTGCGCACCAGGTGCCGCTGCCGCCGCCGGGGTAACTGCAGACCTGCGTTCAGCCTAGCCTCATCGCTTCCGCTGGCTTTGGCATGTTTTTCTGACAGCAGCACCAGTTTTTAGCGTTGAGATAGGTCACAGGAGAAAATAGAGCTGACCAACCAGTCTGGGTGGCGAGTGCAGTCCTTCCATTTAGGGCTGTTTCTGAAAAGGTACCTTGTGGAAGCCAAAGTGGTTTAGTTACTGGTGGAGAGCGCAGGTGACCGAATCGCGTGGTTCCAGACCGTGAAGCAGTTCACGGGGAGACACACAACGAAGTCCAGCGACAGCTGATGGTCTCTGGTTTCTAAGGCGGTTCAGCTCTTAAACCTGAGCATCCAACGGAGCATCTCTTGAGTCAGTGTAGGTCACGGCGTGGGGTCCAGGAGGGGCATAGATGCAGGCAGGCCTGGCCCGGGCCCAGGGAGGAAGCTGGATGGCAAGGGCTACGCTGACCACCCCAGGGTCTTGTGGAAGCCAGAGCTGGACACAAACCTGGTGACTATTCACGAAGACTGTCCTTGGCCACAGCTGCTCCCTGTCGCCGTCTTCCCAGTCTGGCTGCCACCAGCCAGGACTTGGAGTTCCCCTGTGAGGGTGCCTGGCTTTGGCCTCTGTTCCCTGTTGTGGGCCTGTGCGCCTTCTGCCAAGGCCCTGGACACCCTCCTCCTCCCAGGAGTCACTCCCTCGTCTCATTGGGGTGACTCTTTCCTGTTTTGAGTTTGTAATTTAGTTTTTGTCTTAGCATCATTCTGGTCCTCACCAGATAACTTTGTTGTGAGGACATTTGAGTGATCCTGCCTGTAAGGATTCGCTTTAAAGACTGATGTTTAGCCGGTGGTCCTGCAGCGGAGTACCGGGTTCAGTTCCCAGCCGCTGCTCCTCGTTCTAATGCAGACCCTGTGAGGAGATGCTAATGGCTAGTGGCTCAAGGCAGTACCGCCCACGTAGGAGGCCTGGGTTGAGTTCCAGCTCTGGACTTTGCGCTAGTCCAGCCCTGGCCATTGTGGGTATTTGGAGAATGAACCAGCAGAAGGGGGCACACACTTGCTTGCTGTCTCATTTTCCTCTCATAATTTTTTTAAAAGATCTTATTTATTTATTTGCGAGGTAGAGTTACAGACAGTGAGAGGGAGAGACAGAAAGTCTTCCTTCCACTGGTTCACTCCCCAGATGGCTGCAACGACCGGAGCTGCGCCGCTCTGAAGCCAGGAGCTTCTTCCCCGTCTCCCTTGTGGGTGCAGGGCCCAAGCACTTGGGCCATCTTCCACTGCTTGCCCAGGCCAGAGCAGAGAGCTGGATTGGAAGAGGGGCAGCCAGGACTAGGACCGGCGCCCATATGGGATGCCAGTGCCACAGGCAGAGGATTAACCTACTGCACCACGGAGCTGGCCCCGTCAAATAATTTTTTATTTGAAGATTTATTTATTCACTTGAAAAATCGCAGTTACACAGAGAAGGAGAGTCAGGGAGAGGGAGAGGGAGGGGTCCTCTATCTACCAGTTCACTCCCCAATTGGCCGCAACGGCTGGAGCTGCACCGGTGCAAAGCCAGGAGCTTCTTCCTGGTCTCCCACGCGGGTGCAGGGCCCAAGGACTTGGGCCATCCTCCACTGCCCTCCCAGGCCACAGCAGAGAGCTGGATTGGAAGTGGAGCAGCTGGGACTCAAACCGGTGCCCAGATGGGATGCCAGCACTGCAAGCAGCGGCCTTACCTGCTACGGCACAGCGCCAGCCCCTAATTTTTTATTTTTCAGCATGTTTTAACATTTAATTGAAAGTTTATATAAGGTGATTCTCTCTTATTTAAAAAAAAAAAGTTATTTATTTGAAAGGCAGAATTACAGAGAGGAAGAGGCAGAGAGAGATGTCTTCCGTCTGCTGGTTCTTTCCCCAAAGGCCAGGGCTGGGCCAAGCCAAAGCTGAGCTTCATGTGGGTCTTCCATGTGGGTGCAGGGACCCAAGCACTTGGGTCATTGTCCATTGCTTTCCCAGGCCTTTAGCAGAGAGCTGGATTGGAAGTGGAGCAGCTGGGATTCGAACTGGCGCCCATATGGGATGCCGGCACTGCAGGTGACAGCATAACCTGCTGGGCCATAGTGCCAGCCCGTCAAGTAAATAATTTTTAATTGTTTCTAAATGTGTTTCTGTTCCATTTCTTTTTTTTTTTTTATATTTATTTATTTATTTGGAAGTTAGAGTTACAGAGAGGCAGAGGCAGAGGCAGAGAGAGAGGTCTCCCATCTGCTGGTTCACTCCCCAGATGACTGCAAAGGCCAGAGCTGCACTGATTTGAAGCCAGGAGCTTCTTCCGGTTCAGGGCCCAAGGACCCAGGCCATCTTCCACTGCTTTCCCAGACCATAGCAGAGAGCTGGATGGGAAGTGGAGCAGCCGGGACTCGAGCCGGCACCCATGTGGGATGCTGGCACTGCAGGCGGCGGCTTTCCCCGCTACACCACAGCACCTGTTCCATTTCTTGACCCCCTTCTGCTGACCGTGAGGGAGAAGAGGCTCCCTGTTCTCCCTGGAGCACCACATGCTGGTAGTGGGTCAAGGCTGTTCCCTCTCTGCGCTTCTGAAATCTAGATTTTGCCATACTTAGGAATATTTCCTATTATGTTGTGTTTTTGCATTGTAGGGCTTTTGTTAAGGTTTTTGTTCGACTTCCAGTATAAGTGCCTTTTGAAAAGAATGTCCAGGGGCCGGCGCCTGCAGAGCCAGCATCCCGTATGGACACCAGTTCGAGTCCTGGCTGCTGCACTTCCCATCCAGCTCTCTGCTGTGGCCTGGGAAAGCAGTGGAAGATGGCCCAAGTCCTCGGGCCCCTGCACCCACGTGGGAGACCTGGGAGAAGTTCCTAGCTCCTGGCTTTGGATCGGCCCAGCTCCGATCACTGAGGCCAACTGGGGAGTGAACCAGCAGATGGACGACCTCTCTCTCTGTCTCTGTCTGTCTGCCTTTCCTTCTCTCTGTGTGTAACCCTGACTTTCAAATAAATAAATACATCTTAAAAAAAAAAAAGCGCGTCCGTAAATTGCGGTGAATGCATTGGCTGTTTCATCCCTCTTACCCAGAACAATGAAAACCGCCCGTCATGTTCCCGAGTTGGTGGGGCTTGAAAGCCGTCGTCTCTGGAGTTCGTGACTTTGTGACTTTGTGTTTGTGTTTGGCTTCATCCAGCAGTTCCCTCTGTTGAGCGCTGACGTGCAAGGACTGAGCGGAAGTCGAGAGCAGCAGACCTGGTGGGAGAAAGCCTTGTACCCCCCTCTTTTTCCTGCGTCAGAGTGCGAAGGTAAGGCGACCGTTCACGCGCTCCGAGTTCTAAGTCATTCATAGCAGTGTTATTTTGCTGTGACTATCAGCAAGAAACATGTACAAGGCGTTTCTATGTGACTGGCACTTTGTCACCTCCTGGAGCCACCAGTGGATGAGAACTGGTCCCTGTTCCTCAACACAGCCACAGCCCGCGGAGGCGAGGCATGGGCGTGGTGAGAACAGTGCCCCTGTCTGGTGGAGGCGGGCGGTGCCGAGGCAGCTGGGGAGGAGCCTGGCGGGCGTTGGGAGCTTGGCTGACGCAGGCAGGGCAGGCTGTTGGAAGTATTTCAGAGTGTGGGTGTTCAGGTCAGGTGCGCGTGGCACCTTGCTGCTGCAGTGCAGGTGGGAGGCGTGGACTGAGGGCAGCCGACGGGCTGCGTAGGCTCTCGCAGTGGTTTGGCTGGGACAGGACAAGGCCTGGGCCAAGGCAGTAGCCGTGTGGGTGGATAAAGGGGCGACGTGAAGGAGGTTTGTAGAGATGTTTGCTGAGTGACTTTCCACAAGGGGCCGGAGGTGTCTGCGCCTCGTGGACGTGGCCAGGGAGGAGGGGCCGGAGACATCTGCGCCTCGTGGACGTGGCCAGGGAGGAGGGGCGGAGAGGTCTGCGCCTCGTGGACGCGGCTAGCGTGGGAGATTGGGTGTGGAGGAGGCAGCCTGTGTGGCGCAGCTCCAGGCGCCGACCTCGGCTTCTGTCCGCTGCCACCTTCAGTCTCCTGCGCACCCTTGACGGGTGTGCCGGTCACACGCCCTTCGTGTCTCCCCAGCTGGTTGGTGGTGAATGTGCAGCCAGTGACTCACTAGCTCCAGTGCCCGGCACACACTGGCTGCCGCCTGGGCCTGGGCCTGGGCCTGGGCCGAGTGGACCAGGGCGGCGGGGCGTGGGTGTGGGCAGGTTGACTGACTAGATTTGTTTGGGTGCGTTTGTGTTTCTTGTGCTGTAACCACAGGCAGCTTTTCGCTGTCGCGGCTTTGCTCGGGTACCGTTTATTGAAAGCCTGCTACAGCAGCTGTGGGGGGCCGCTTGCTGCTTGCCAGGTGCTCTGTCTTGTGCACAGGCCCCACCGAAGGCCGGGGGTGCCCCGGCTCAGCAGATCTTCCGGTGAGGAAGCTGAGTCTCGGCTGAGTGATTTGCCCAGAATCCTGCAGCTGGCCGGCGAGCTTAGGCTCAGATTCAGCTTGTGTGTCGGGTGCCCTGGACAGCGGCTGTGTGCGCCTGTGCTAGCGGAGTCCGCTGGAGTCAGACGCGGGCGCCCTGAGCACAGGCGGGAAGTGTCCGGAGCTGTGCGCTGCAGTCCGGTTGCCCGTCGCTCCTGGGGAACCAGCCCCAGCTCTTAGCTTGGCTTCTCGGTTGGCTCAGCAGTTCCTGGTGGGCACCAGCACATGAGTGCAGCACATTGTGTGGTGCGGTGTGTGTTGGTGAGAGGCAGTCTCAGTGGATAAGTGGCAGCGGTCGGAACTCTGAATGAGTCACATGTGTGACAGGGCCGCCGTCTCAGGGGAACGTGGCTGAGAGAACAGAAGTGGCTGAGCAGGGGGCGTGGCAGGTGACCAAGGACAGGGACGTGGCACCCCAGCCAGGCTGACCTTGTCCCCATCTGCAGTGAGCAGGGCCTGGGCCCTCCCTGGTTGGCACAGGGGCCCGCACTTTGGCGCTCTGCCCGCTGCCTTGCTGTGCGCTCACACGGCCTCCACTCAGCAAGCAGGTGCCTGCCTTGTTCTGGGCGTGGCTTGAGGCTCTGGGGATGTCCCTGTCTTCCAGTCGGGTGCTGTCTGTGGGAGTAGGTGCACCTGCCAGGTGAGGTACAGGAACGTGGAGATGGCCCAGGGGTGTGCTGGGGGTGAGGCCAGCAGGGGCCTCGCACGCCACGTGACCGCCATCTCCAGAGCTCTCTCCCTGCCTGTTCAGTCCTTGGAAGCGTGGCAGTGTCAGAACACACAGTACCCCTGCCGGTAGGAAGAGCCCTGCGGGGAAACAGCAAAGGTGGAAGCCGAGGACTCGGGCTTGGGACAGAGCCGACTTGGGATGCAGTGCGTCTGTGCCCACCTCCTGGACCCTTGCAGTGAACTAGCCTGTCTGTGCCTCTGTTACCTGTATTGGTCAGAGGAGGCTGAAGGTAAGGCTGCTGTGGGCCGGGGGCTCTGAGGCCTAAACACGTGCCTGGAACAGCCTGGCTCCCCGGCTCTCCCATCACGAGGACGTGGGCCGCAGTTCAGCGTCTCCCTTTCCAAAGGCCCTGTGGCAGGGGCAGACCTCCGGTACATGTAGGCTTCCTGGAGCAAGCAAGAAAGGGAGCGGCAGCTGGAGCTGGTGTGTGTCGCCCTCTGGGAGCAGGCCGTGGTCAGGGAGCAGTCTGCTCCCCGCTGCCTGCCTCGGTGCAGTGCTGACCACGTAGGTGGGCCTGGGGCAAGCCGGCCTTCCTTAGAGACAGGCTCTGCGCTCCAGCAGTGGTGCCCTGCACTGCAGCTGGAGCCCTGGTGCCGACGCTGGCGCCGAGGTGATGGGCACGCAGGCCTCGGAGCCCTGTGTCCATCCTGGCATCAGCACAGGAAGGAAGCAGAAAGCATGTGGGGTCCTGGCCGTCCTGAACCCGCGTCCTGGGTGGGCCACGTACAGGCCAGGAGTTGTGCACAGCAGTATTTCTGTGTTTCTTTAAAGCACACGGAGACCCGCAAGACAAGGTGGTGATGCTCCCGCTTTAGACACGAGGGAGCTGAGACGCAGAGGTTACATGATTTGCTCAGTTACACCACAAGCAGGTCGCGTACCGTGGGGTTGCCGGAAGCCCGTCTGGTCTCAAGCTGCTGCTTGTGACCAAAGCTGTGACTCCAGGGGCCCGGGGCCATCAGGCAGGCTGTGGAGCGTCCCTGTGTGGCCGGGCAGCCTGATGAGAGGCCTGGCCTGGGCGTGGTCTGCTTGCAAAGGCAAAGGGCTGCAGCTGTCACCAGAGCTGGCCTTGGCTCCTTGATGGGCCCGTGTGGTGGGCACCTGTGGGGCACACTCTAGCAGGGATGGGGGGCTGTCCTGGGGGCAGGGGAATCGATGCCTCTTGGAGCCGGGCCCACACCTGCCCTGCCCCAACCATCGTCTTTGTGGGGTCAAGGTCAAGGGAAGTAAAAGGCTGGTCTGGATTGAATCCAGAGGCTCAGCACTGGTGTGTGCCGGCATCCCCTGCAGCCTCAAGGTGCCCAGAAAGTGCTGATGCTAAGGCCCCACCCAGACCAGTGCAGCCCGAATCCCGGCGATGCTGTGCTCTGGGCTTCTTGAGGCTGCTCTGTGGCTGAGCCTGGGCGCGTCCGATCCCAGCGTCTGTTCCTTCCCATTCATGAAGCCGTCTGCCCATCAGACCGCCAGCCTCACTCCTCTCCTGCTCCGCAGACACAGGAGACGCGCAGCCGAGTGTGGTCTGAGGACGCTCCCCGTGGTGTTTGCTGCGTTGCACTCCCCTGTGTGGAATCCATGAGCACGCCTCTGTGCACGTCTGTCTCCCTCCATGCCACGTTCGTCCTCGAGAGCACGGACCCGGTCAGGCTGTTAGCCCGTGCCCCCGGGCCTGGCACGTGACAGGCGTGAGTGTAGGATTGCTGGATCAATGTCTTGTGTTGGAGTAACAGGAACGTGAGGCCGTGCTGGCCTTGTTACCTGCAGGCTCTGCTCCGCTCTCCCAGAGTCTTCTGGGGTCGGGCGTCCTCACTGGGCTGACTTCTCAGCAGAGCGAAGCAGGGGTCTGTTTCATGACTGTGTCTTAATGGAATTTCCCTCTCCCTCTTTTCCCTTCTCCATTCAAAATGATTAAGAATGTTATACAAATGCCAAGGGAGAGAATGGTATAGAAGAATATCCAGATGTTAAAGAAATACCCAGTAATGAAGAGCGTCTGTTAGATTTTAATAGGGTAAGTGGACTGTCCTCCTCGTTGTTCACTTAAAAATGGCCACCGTCCCTCCTTGTCACTCCAGTAAAAACCTGGGAGTCACGTGAGCCCCCGCCCCGTGCCGCCCTGAGTCCCCAGGACCTGTGGATGTAGCCTTCTGCCCTCGGGCCTCCACACCTGACCACGTGCGCCTGCCTCCTGTCCCCTCCTGCGCTGCAGGTGGCCTTGTGCAGCAGGGAGCCGGCCCTGTCACTCCCCTGAGCTCTGTGCCTGGCCACAGCCTCCGTACAGCCTGTCCCGTGGCAGCCGTGCGCTGGACGCTGGATGTCCTCGCGTCTCCAGCCCGACAGGCTGAGAACGCCTGGAAGCTGACAGGTGCAGAGCCTGCGCTGGCCCCTCAGGGAGGGGCTCCTGTCCTTCCCACTGTTGCTTCTCAGCGTGGGTTCAGGCGCCATAAGAATTTTCTCCCAGAGCTCCCCGTCGTGTTGGTGCGACGTCTTACTGCCCGTGGGCCTGTCAGACTGGACATGTCAGAGCTGATGGGGGCGCCTGCCCTGCAGTCTTGGCCTCTGCCTGAGTCCCTCCTGCTCGTCCCTGCCGGCATCAGGCTCCCTCTGCCCGCCACCCCGACCCCTGCACCTCCGGGCCACCTCCATCCCCCCACAGCAGCCCCACGGTGCACTGTCCCTGTGCTTCTGCTGGGGGTGCCCTGCAGAGCTCCCCTCCAGGCGACAGCCCCGGGAGAGCAAGGTGCTGCTGTGCCCATTTTGAAGAGCAGAGAACAGAGGCTCGTGAAGATGCAGGACCGCGTGTCTGAGGCGGGGCGGAGCTGGGCTGTGCACTCAGGAACGCGCACTCCCGGCCTCTGCCCGGGGGACAGCCCCGACTCCCGCCCTCTGCCCTGCCTGTGTGTCTGTCTGTCTGCTCTCACTTTGTGTGGCTTCTCTGAGCTCCTGCCTCAGGGTCTCAACCATGCACAGTGCTGTCGTTTGGAGATGGGGTGGGGCTCTTACTAGATACTGCGACCTGCATCCAGTGTCCTGGGGGCCGGAAGCTGACCTTCTGGTGCAAGGGGGACAGTCCCACGTGACAGCGTCATCCCTAGAAACCACTCGGCAGTGGTAGGACCCCAGCACGCACGGAGGAGAGGCCTCGGGCACATCTGCCCGGCACCCAGTGCGCCCTCCTGTCCCCAGGGCGCCCCCACAGCCCTGTTTGTGGGTGTCCCTGCGCCAGAAGTCTGTCGATGTGCCCCTCGGCTGGCCTGTGAGCCCGGGAGGCAGCGGCCGAGCCTGCTGGGGCGAGCTGCCTGCGCTGCAGCAGGCCCTCCAAGGCTTGCTGGACGGAAGACTCCTCGTGGTCCTCTTTGGGAGAGGCAGGGAGGAGCCGGTTTGCTCTGCAAGGAAACAGATCTGTGTTCTCCTCTCCACTCAGGGTCTTGCTCCTTTGGGAAGAGAGAGTCTGTGTTTTGATCTGTGGGAATTCTTTGTTTGCCGTAGGTGTCTTCTGTCTGTGAAGCGCGGTGCACAGCAGAGCGCGACCCTGGAGCGCCCTCGCTCAGCCCCCGCGGGAAGGCCTGCTCCAGCGGCAGCTCCGGCACGGACGGCGGCGGCGGGTGGGCAGACCCCGGCGCGGAGGAGCTGTTCTCTCGAACTCATCTCTGACCTGCGCAGTAGCACCCGTCACGCACAGTGACCGTGGGGGATCACCCTTCTGTGAGGCCTGTTCATCTGAGACAACTTAGGTTTCTTCTCAATTAACTGATCCGATCAGTAGTTACCTTTCTCTTCTTGCTTATCTTAGAGTTGAGGACAGCTGTCCTGTTGAAGATTTTTTTCCCCAAGCTGTTCAATCCTTGGCTATTTGAAATAGACTAGATTGTGTTGTCCAATCAGGAATGGGTGTGCATGTGCTTGTCCTAGAAGTACCACTGCTTCTGCCTCCTCACTGCAGCCATCCCTGTCACCTTCCTAGCATTGCAGTGTCAGCAGCGCTTCTGCTCAGGGCCTGTGGCTTTGGGACATCCCAGCTGTTCCGAGAACTGGGGTCTGCAGCTGGTGCCGTGCCTCCCGACGGCAGCGGGGAAGCAGGGGTGCCTGGCCCTGGGCTTCATCGGCGAAGATCTCGTGTGCATCTGGTGTAGGAGCTGCAGGGGCGTGCTCTAGAGACAGGGAGCACCGCGTGTTCTGTCCTAGTCTGTTCCCCCTCAGGCATCATGGGAGATACTATGGTTGTGACTTTCCTTGCTAACTGAGAAGCCAAGGGTTCGGGGTGTAGGGTAGTAGAGGAGTCACGAGTGAGATGCACCCCCCTCCCCCCACCCCCACCCCCCCGCAGGCCCACTCACACCGCTCACAGAGCCTGGCTCTTGGAGGTGAATCCCACCATCCCCCACCCCACCCCACCCCGCAGGCCCACTCACACTGCTCACTGGGCCGGGCTCTTGGAGGTAAATCCCACCATCCCCCACCCCACCCCACCCCACCCCACCCCGCAGGCCCACTCACACCGCTCACTGGGCCGGGCTCTTGGAGGTGAATCCTACCATCCCCCACCCCACCCCACCCCACAGGCCCACTCACACCGCTCACTGGGCCGGGCTCTTGGAGGTGAATCCCACCATCCCCCACCCCACCCCACCCCGCAGGCCCACTCACACCGCTCACTGGGCCGGGCTCTTGGAGGTGAATCCCACCATCCCCCACCCCACCCCACCCCGCAGGCCCACTCACACCGCTCACTGGGCCGGGCTCTTGGAGGTGAGTTCCACCGTCCCTGACCGGGCTCTTGGAGGTGAATCCCACCGTCCCTGACAAGGCCCCTCCGCTGTGAATCTTTCTTTCCTCCTCATTCACATTGGATGGAAGCCCCCCGACGCCTGACACGTGAGGGTCTGACAGGCAGTGAGGCCCCTCTGCCACCCTGGAGGCGTCTGGCTGCTGCAGCTCGCTGCGCTGTGGCTGTGACGCAGCTCAGCCTCTAGCGCACCTTGTGTTTGAGAGAATGTTCTGGGCAGGCTCCGTGTGGTGGGCGGGCGGCAAACACCTTGCCCACACACTGTGTGATTGCCGTGCTGGCTGTCACCCATGTGACTTGTTTCCAGTCTGCCTCGGTGGCCCCGGGGGTCACGCCAGCTGGCACGGTCATGTCCGCGCTCAGTGGCCACCCTGAGCCTTCACGACACTGTGCCACAGGCTGAAGCTGGGAGGGTGGTGTTTGCGAAACCTAAACATTTGGAATTGTTTCTGCTTTTTTAACGAGCTTGTTTCTAAAACACCGAGTGTCTGCCGTCAGCTGAGCCTGTCTGGCCTCGGGAGCGGTGGGGGGCCCTCAGCGCAGTCTGGCAGGCAGTCAGCACGCAGGCAACCTAGCTGGGGGCTGAACTGGCTGTGGAATGCGACCTGCTTTGAGCATTTGGGTTGTTGCCTTTTCCTTAGTACCTGAAAGCCCCAGCAGAGCTGTGGAGACCGTGAGGGCCTGTGCGTCCTCGCCGGGAGACGCCTGGCCCCTGCCGGGTTGCTCTCGCCGCGTTAGGGTTTATTTTTATACAGCACATCTTTTGACACTTTAAAGTGGGTTTGTGTGCGCGCGCGTGTGTGCGTGTGTGTGTGTGTGCATGTGTAAGGTTTTATGTTGCTGTTATTTATTTACGGACTTCAGATAAGTGTTTATTCTTTCTTCTGGAGCTTCCTAAAAATGGATTTGCATCTGCACTGAGATTCACCTGAACAGCAAAGGCAGAGAGCTTGGAGGCTGTAGGTCCCCGCGGCCTGACGGTAACGACCTTCCCGGGCCCGTGAGCCGGGACAGCTGCTGCTGGCCAGGAGGAGCACATGCCCGCCACGCCGCACGCCGCTCCTCCCCGGGAGGGGGCAGAGGGGCCCACGAATCGTGTGTCTGTTGGTT
Source organism: Oryctolagus cuniculus (assembly GCF_051225735.1). NCBI lineage: Eukaryota > Metazoa > Chordata > Mammalia > Lagomorpha > Leporidae > Oryctolagus > Oryctolagus cuniculus. The sequence continues at coordinate 3,347,724 of NC_142868.1, read as the reverse complement.
TTCCTAGGTTAGTGGCTGGAGCTCAGGCTCTTGGCACCAGAGTTGAGAGTGTGGTTTTTAGTTTTGTGAATGAATGATCACAAAGAAAAAGCATTAAAAAAAAAAGTTGGCAAACGCTGAGACGCACTGTGGTATGAAGCGCGGTGCATATCCGTGGCACTGAAGTTCAGTCTCCACTCCTGGGCTGAGTTCTCGTGGTCGTATCGTTGATTTCACCTACACCACAGTAACGGATTTTTTTTGTTGTTGTTTTCTTGTGGAGTTAACACCAAATAAAAATTGGAAAACAACAGTTTGATGTTTTTACTGATCCTGCTCCCTCTCGCAGGCACCGGAAGGTGGGAAGGAGCCAGGTCCCATCCTTGCGGCGACCCTGGGCGGGGCTGTGGGAGGGGCTCACCTGTCCCCAGCCCTGCCCCCCCCAGCCACATGCACCGCACTGGTGCCCTTCGGGGGGAGTCGGGGCTCACGGGCTCTTTGTTTTCTTCTGAACACAGTGCGGAGTGCTGGTTATGAGAGAGAAGCCGGTATGTTGGATGGGGAGGGAGAGGGGCTCTCAGTGGGGCCGGCAGGTGTCTGGATCCGGGTGGGAGCCCTCGCACAGAGGGTCTGCGGCCCTGCCCTGGCCTCGGTGGGGGCGGGTTACCAGGAGCTTTTGCACTGTCCACTGCCCGGAGTTAGCAGGCTGACAGTAGACCCCCTCCTTGCCTGTGGGCTCCGTGGCTGCACCGTGTTCCCTGTGCACTATTGACTGAGGCGCCTGGTGGGAAGTGCTGGCTTAGCGTCACCAGCGCGCGGAGAACATGCAGCCCCACAGGACCTGTTACTGGTTTTGTAGGATTTATTTGTTTGAAAAAGTTAGTTAGAGGGAGACACAGAGATCGTCCAGCTGTTGGTTCAGTCCCCGGATGGCTGCAACAGCCAGTGCTGGGCCAGGCTGGAGCCAGGAGCTTATCTGGGTCTCCCATGTGGTCCCAAACACTTGGGCCATTCCCGCCTGCCTGCTTTTCCCAGGCCTTTTAACAGGGAGCTGGCCTGGAAGCGGAGCAGCCGGGATATGAACCTGTGCCGACACGGGATGCCGGCGTCGCAGGCCCCGTTCGAGACTAGGCTGTTTCTCAGATCAGCACGTGCCTTTCGTCCGGGGCAGAGGAGGAGCGGGCTCCGCGGCGCTCCATGGCCGCTTTTTCCTTATGGTGTCCAGGGTGCACGCGTGTGCTGTCTGCACCGTGAAGTGTACATGTCACCCCCATGTCTCCCTGGACGCCATGCGAGCGAGCCTCAAAAACTGGGAGCTGAGAGATGAGTTTCTTTTGGCACAAAAAGCCTTGAAGTCCCCGCATGATGTTTTCAGAATGCACGTGGGCCGTGAGCTTTGTGTTTTGGCTGCAGCGTCCATCTCTTGGAGTCCGTGTGTCGTCCACAAGGGCCGAGGCGGTTCTGCTGTGATTTCTCCCCCGGTGGTCAGCCAGCCACCCGGTACCATTTTTGTAAAGTCTTTCCCCCTGAGTTTGAAGTGACACCCATCCCCGTGTGCTGTCACGTGTGGAGAGTTCGCGCCCGGCAGACGGGAGGTGCCGCGTGCCCGCTGAGCCAGCTTTTCACACGGCCTGCTCGTGGGCAGCGTCCCAAGCGAGTCTGCTTTGGTAAGTGTGGCTGCGCTGATTTGGCCTCAGTCTTGTCTCTTGGGGGCTCAGTGCCCCGCGGAGCAGTGAGGTGGCTCCGAGGGCGTGGCCACGCCAGCGCAGACCCCTCCCTGGCTAAGCCGGGGGGTGGTTTAAACGCACCACGCCCTCTTTTGGTGCAGGCATGTGGCAGTGGTGTCTGGTGGCCACAGCGACTGCTGCCCTCACCTTTCACTGGGATTTTTTTTTTTAAGATTATTTATTTGAAAGACAGATTTATAGAGAGGCAGCGAGAGAGGTCTTCCATCCGCTGGTTCTCCCCAGTTGGCTGTAATGGCCGGAGCTGGGCTGATCCGAAGCCAGGAGCCAGGAGGTTCTTCCGGGTCTCCCACGCGGGTACAGGGGCCCAAGCACTTGGGCCATCTTCTGCTGCTTTCCCAGGCCACAGCAGCTTGCCGGATCGGAAGTGGAGCAGCCGGGACTTGAACTGGCACCCGTGTGGGATGCCGATCCTGTCCGCACAGCAGCTTCCTAGGTCCCCGCCCCGCGCAGGGCGGGTGCCGAGTTCGCCTTTCGCCTGGACTTCAGCGGAGTGTGCTCACGAGGTCACAGGGCCGCTGCTCCTGGCACTGCAGTGCTACCAGCAGGCCCTGTGCACTTGGGAGCAGCAGCGGGGCCGTGCGCGAGGCCTGCTGTGCGCACCCAGGTCGGGAAGTGAGCTGCGGCGCGGAGCCCGCCGCCTGGCCTCCTGGGGCAGGGCTGGCTCCGGTGGCAGCTGACTCCGCGCCAGCCTGCTTGTGACCGTTCTGTTAGCTGACAGCCCTGAGAGGCAGGCACCCGCCGCCCCTCTCGCAGGTGAGAGCCAGGGCTCAGGCAGGGTGCACTGGAGCCTCCATCTCCCCCAAGTTGTCCCTAAGCATAAAATGTGGGGTGGGGGTGTTGTCCGTGTTCTGACAGCTGTGGGTTAGGCCTGCAGGAGGCCTGGCCGTGTATCCTTGGGCGAGTTCTTTCCACAGTGGAAGCCACGTGGGAAGCTGCAGAGCACACAGACCCATGGGATGTGGGCCCCGCCCAGGGGAGGGCCGAGGTGCACCTGCCAGGGTGTGGGGGGGCTACTCCGGGCTCTCAGGAGAAGGTCGCGTCCTTGCAGGCTGCACTCCTGGGGTTGGCAGGTCAGGCAGCAGAGGTGGTGCACGCTGACCGTGGTCACAGGACCGTCACACAGCTGGCACAGGATCCGTCTCCCTCTGAAGTGAGGTCACATTGTCCCTTCAGGACAGGAAACCGGTTCCTCAGGCTTCCCTGGCTCCTGGTGCTGGCTGGGCCGGAGGGCAGGGGCCGAGGGGGACCACAGGGCCCAGGTTGTGCCCATCGGAGCTGCTTCCCAAGGAAGACGGAGGTGCGAGGTGCAGACTTGCCGTCTGTCCTGCAGGCCCGCCCACCCCACTCTCGGGGGGCTCAGCATGGGCCTCACATCTCAGCCCCCAGCTGGGAGACAGCAGGCCCTGAGAGTCGGGCCTTGGAGCAGCCCTGGGACCCGGAGCCCATGTGCCCGTGTTTGCTGGAAGCTTTCCTGCCTGCCTGCCCGCGTGGCCCTGACCTGGTTGCTGTGACCCAGCTAGGGGTCCAGCTGAGCGCGTGCGGGTGGGGCTCCTGCGCAGGCCCCCACTGCTTCCGTGTTGCTGCCTCGCTGCACCCAGAGGTTAGGAGGTGCCCTGGGTGAGGGGAGTCCTGGCTCTCCAGCTGCGTGGATGCCAGCCCTGGGTCCTTGCCAGCCGTCCTGCTGTCGCCAAGGCTGGCCCGGGAGCACCGGCAGCAGCGGTGGTGAGCCCGGGGCTGCTGTAGGCTCTTCAGCCTCCCAAGTGCAGGGCCCAGGCCCAGCTTCACACCAAGTGGTCTGCACAAACAGAAGCCAGTGCCACGGCTGTCCCCACGCCTGCAGGCCCTCAGAGGGGAGCGCGAACCCAGTGCATAGTCCCGGAGGGCTCGTGGAATCCCACTGTGTGCCTGGCCGGTACGTGTTGTGGCCAGGAGGCCGCAGGCTGGGAACCCGAGGGTGACGGCGTCGGAAGCCCAGCGCTGGCTGCAGAGCCCTGGCCGCAAACCCCGGGCCGCTGGGACCTGCTGTGGTCCTGCCTCGGCTCCTGTGCAGAGTGACCATCCACGACTCCCTCGGGATCCAGCTCCTGGTGGTCACGGGTGCCAGACAGGAGCGCTGCTTCCTCTCACAGGCCGCTGGCCCCACCGGCCCCCCGGGCACGTGCGCACTCAGACCTTGCCGGACCTGCATGACCACAGGTGGGAACTCGCCAGCGTGACAACCAGCGGAGGCCCTGGTGTCAGCTACAGCACTGCAGTGCCTTCAGGCAGCTGGTCTCGCCCCCCCCACCCCCCGCCCACGCTGGGCACCCTGGCCACGCCCACCTCGTGCAGGTGCTCTGTGTCAGCCACTTGCCCTGCCTCCTGCCCCGCCCCACCGCCCACCTTCACCTGCCCTTCCTGGGGGCGGGGGAGGGGCCGGGTGCCAGTGGGGCCTTCATCTTCGCAGGCTTGGGCGGCGGCGTGCGTGAAAGGACACCTTGCTACCTGGACAAGGTTTGGGAGCCGGAAACCTCCCTCCTGCCGCCCTCTGCGCCTTGGCCGTGCGCTTGTGGTCAGCAGGCAGTGGTGGTGTGGGGGCCAGGTGTCGTCCTGTTGGCATTAAGCTAAGCAGGAGGAACAAAGTCCCTGGGACGTCGTCTCATTGGTGATGTGGGGGTGGGGCACTTCAGGAGAATCTCCCACCAGCGGCTTGGGGGGAGCACCAGGCCCAGCACGGAGGGCACCCAGGTGGGCCACCCGAGCCCCCATCGGGGTCACATCCGTGCGTGCCAGCGGCAGTGCCGACCAGGCGGCAAGCAGTGTCCTACCCCCGTGGGAAGGAATCTGGAAGACCCGGTGACTCCAGGGCCTGGCCCCACGCAGTGCAAACAGGGTTCACTTGTGCCAGGGACGTGCCAGGGGCCGGGCCCCACACCCGATGCCATCGGAGGAACCGAGACAGGGGTCTCCCGTCAGCTGGTTTGCTCCCTGGATGCCCACAATGGCTGTGGCTGGGTCTCTACGTGAGCCACGGCTGCTGCCTCCTAAGACGTGCCCCAGCGGGAAGCTGGGACTGGATTGGGACCCTGGTGCTGGGCTGTGGTGTGCCAAGCCTTTGACCTGCTCGGCTGTCCCGTGCCCCTAGGTCCGTGGCGATAATGAAGTCACGCTCTCAGCTCTCCTGGTGGACTTCCGGGGCTCCTTTGTGAGCACTGCAGGAGTTGCAGGTGGATGGAGCCCCCCTGGGCATCCTTCTTCCCTGCCAGGACCACGTGGTGCCTGTGGGCAAGGTGGGGGGGGGGTCAGCCTCACAGAGCGCAGCCCTGCCCGCAGCGTAGACCACACCCCGTGATGCTGCAGGCGGCCCTGGGCAGCCTCCGCCCCTTCCTGGCTGCAGATCAAAGCAAGCAGCGGAAACCTCTGCGGGCCACCACATCCCTGGGACCAGACGGCCCAACGGGGTGTGCAGGGAGGGGATTTGGACGCCACGCGGGTCCTAGGCCCGCCTCCTAGCCCTGGAGGGGCAGGGGAAAAGGAGGCCAGGGTGTGGCCCCGCGGGCCCCTTTGGTTAATCCTGCTCCTGCCTCGGCCTCAGGGCCCTCTCTCTAACACTGGCATTTTGCTTTGCAGGATTAAAGGAATAGCAGGGGCTGGTGCTGTGGTGCAGCGGGTTAAAGCCCTGGCCTGAAGCGCCAGCATCCCATATGGGCACTGGTTCAAGTCCCGGCTGCTCCACTTCCAGTCCAGCTCTCTGCTATGGCCTGGGAAAGCAGGAGAAGATGGCCCACGTCCTTGGGCCCCTGCACCTGCGTGGGAGACCCGGAAGAAGCTCCTGGCTCCTGGCTTTGGATTGGCTCAGCTCTAGCTGTTGTGGTCATTTGGGGAGTGAACCAGCAGATGGAAGACCTTTCTCTCTGGCTCTACTTCTCTAACTCTTTCAAATTAATTAAAAAAAATTGCATGCCTGGCCCCATGGGTGCTCAGTGGGGCGCCCCAGAACCAACCGGGCAAGCTGACCTTCGAGTGAGTGTCTGGTTGGTTGATCAGAATCCAGGCTCTGGACTCTGGCGCTGGGGATGGTGGTGTGGGGAGAGCTGGAGCGGCGGCAGGCGTGGGCCCAGGAAGGCCCTGGGATGGCTTCTGGTGGGGTCAGCATCCCGCCCTGGAGGCAGCAGAGCTGTGGCAGGGCCAGAGCCGGGGCTCATTGTCTGCCTTGAGTGTGGCCTCAGCTTCTGTGGGGACTTTAGAATTGGTTGACAGCCGTAGGGAGTTGGCTAGAAGTCTTCGCTTCTCCTTTGTTGTCATGTGTTTGTCCATCCGTTTGAAAGGCACAGAGCCCGAGCAGCGAGACAGCTCTTGCACCTGCTGGTTCACTCCCCAAACGCCTGCAACAGCCAAGGCTGGGCCAGGCCGAAGCGAGGTGGGTGAGTGGCAGCGGCCAAGCACTCGGGCCGTCACCTGCTACCTCCGAAGACGCGTTAGCAGGAAGCTGGGGTGGGAGCGCAGGAGCCGGGAGAGAAACGCAACTGCCTTCAAAGTTGTGGCCCCTCAGCCGCAGCTGGCGACGTGAGATCATGTTATAAACAACCCCATCCACGGGCCGGTGCTGTGGTGTGGCAGGTTAGGCCACTGTCTGCGATGCTGGCATCCCTGCGGGCACTGGTTCAAGTCCCGGCTCCTCCACCGCCCGTCCAGTGGCCAGCTGCCGTGCACCGTGGGAGGCAGCAGGTGACGGCTCAAGTGCCTCGGACCCACGTGGGAGGCCGGACTGAACTCCAGGCTCCGACATCAAGACGAGCTGGGCCCTGGCTGCTGGGTGGGATCTGCCGGGCTGTTCTGGGGAAGGGAAAGCAAGGAGCAGCCCACTGCAGAGGCAGGCGTGGGAGAAAGGCGGGGCTTCTCCACGAGGGCTCCAGCCCCACAGCCCCAGGCCCCTCCTCCCGGAACTGTGCACCTGCTGGGGGCTCAGCCCCGCCCCCCGCCCCCGCTCCCACCATTCTGGCCCAAGGAGAGAGGGTGCTGGGCCCCAGGTCGCCAGGGAGATCAGGTGAGTCCCCGCCCTGTCCCTTCCCGGAACCCCGGGGCCAGCTCTGTTAGGCTGTGCTTTCTGGACCCCGTACCTTGGGAAGGTCATGCTTTTTTGGGGAAAACGGGGACCTCCCACCAGACTGGGCGTGTGTGCAGGCCAGAGCCCTGCGGCCTGAGCCCACCTCCTCCATCTGTCCTGGGCAGCAGCCGGGCCCCCGAGCGAGGCTTCCGCGCAGTGGAGGAGGCAGAAGGAGGCAGCTCCAGGGGCCACCGACCAGGACCCTGCCGGGGAGGTGGCGTCTGGGACAAACCAGAGGCCACCTCCACACTGCCCCACGCAAAGTAGGGCTCTTGGCAAATCCTGTGGAGTTCCAATGTGGGCAGGGGCTGCTTTCCCAGGCCAGGCTGGGGAGAGTGCAGGGCGCTCACTGTGGCCGCAGGGGCACAGGGGTGTTGGAAGCCCCTGGGAGGGAGTGATGGGCTCCACCCAGCACCCGCGGTCCAGGGAGGCCTGTGGCAGGGGGGGCAGGGCTGTGAGCGCGGGCAAAGGCCGACTGGGCAGGACAGGGAGCCCTGTGGGCCAGCCCTGGCTGTTGTGGCCAACTGGGGAGTGAACCCACGCACAGGTATATTCCTCTCTCTCCCCCCTCCCCTCTCCCCCCTCCCTCTCCCTCTCCCCCTCCCCCTCCCTCTCCCCCCTCCCCCCTCCCCCTTTCCTCTCCCCCTCTCCCCTTTTCTCTACTTCTCTGTGCCTTTCAAATAAATAAATCTCCAAGACGCGCGCTCCAACCGCTCTGCCCCATGCTGCCACACACGGTCCCCATGCAGTGCGTGGCCAGTGCCGGGCGAGCTGAGTGGAAGCCCGGGTCTCCCCTGGGCTCCTGGGCTCTCTGAGGGCAGAGAGAGGGCCGTGCCTGCTGCTCACCTGGGTGTCCGGTGCCAGGCACGGTCTGGGAGCGGAGGCCGGCAGGCCTGAGACCCCGGGTGGGCAGGCAGGGAGCAGGGGCAGCAAGACGGAGCCCAGGGAGGTGTTTGTGGGAGCTGAGAACATGAGAACACGCCCGTGCCCGGGGCAGCGGGGGAGGATGGGACCAGGCTGGAGCCTTGGGCCGGGCAGGACACAGTTCTTGGGGACAAGAGAGACCTAGAGCCAACTGTGTGTAGGTGTGTGTTAGGAGTGTGTAGGTGTATGTGAGTAGGTGTGCATGTATGTAGGAGTGTGTGCAGGTGTATGTGAGTAGGTGTGCATGTATGTAGGAGTGTGTGTAGGTGTATGTGAGTAGGCGTGCATGTATGTAGGAGTGTGTGTAGGTGTATGTGAGTAGGTGTGCATGTATGTAGGAGTGTGTGTGTAGGTGTGTAGGTGTATGTGAGTAGGTGTGCATGTATGTAGGAGTGTGTGCAGGTGTGCAGGTGTATGTGAGTAGGTGTGCATGTATGTAGGAGTGTGTGTGTAGGTGTATGTGAGTAGGTGTGCATGTATGTAGGAGTGTGTGCAGGTGTATGTGAGTAGGTGTGCATGTATGTAGGAGTGTGTGTGTAGGTGTATGTGAGTAGGTGTGCATGTATGTAGGAGTGTGTGCAGGTGTATGTGAGTAGGTGTGCATGTATGTAGGAGTGTGTGCAGGTGTATGTGAGTAGGCGTGCATGTATGTAGGAGTGTGTGTAGGTGTATGTGAGTAGGCGTGCATGTATGTAGGAGTGTGTGTGCAGGTGTATGTGAGTAGGTGTGCATGTATGTAGGAGTGTGTGTGTAGGTGTGCATGTATGTAGGAGTGTGTGTAGGTGTATGTGAGTAGGTGTGCATGTATGTAGGAGTGTGTGTAGGTGTATGTGAGTAGGTGTGCATGTATGTAGGAGTGTGTGTGTAGGTGTATGTGAGTAGGTGTGCATGTATGTAGGAGTGTGTGTGTACGTGTATGTGAGTAGGCGTGCATGTATGTAGGAGTGTGTGTGTGCAGGTGTATGTGAGTAGGTGTGCATGTATGTAGGAGTGTGTGCAGGTGTATAGGTGTATGTGAGTAGGTGTGCATGTATGTAGGAGTGTGTGCAGGTGTATGTGAGTAGGTGTGCATGTATGTAGGAGTGTGTGTAGGTGTATGTGAGTAGGTGTGCATGTATGTAGGAGTGTGTGTAGGTGTATGTGAGTAGGTGTGCATGTATGTAGGAGTGTGTGCAGGTGTATGTGAGTAGGTGTGCATGTATGTAGGAGTGTGTGTGTAGGTGTATGTGAGTAGGCGTGCATGTATGTAGGAGTGTGTGTAGGTGTATGTGAGTAGGTGTGCATGTATGTAGGAGTGTGTGTAGGTGTGTGTGTGTGCGCGCATGCTCACGCAGGTGGTAGGTGGGTGGGCTGGGAGATCAGGCTGAGAATGGCCCAGAAAAGGAACGTGGAGGGGTCAGAGGTCCCGGCGGTGGGAGCACCGGAGGGGGTCTGAGGTGGGGGGGGAGGGTGGCAGTGCAGGGCGGGCCAGTGCGGCAGGAAGACGGGCTGAACTGAGCCCCTCCCCGACCTGCCGAGCTGGGCCACCCCCTCTTCTGAGAGGAGGCAGAGAGGGTCACACAGCAGGTGACGGAGCTGGAACTCAGCCCCGGGCACCCGCGATGAGAGCTGTGCTCTCTACTCGGGCTGGGAAAAGTGGGGTACACTCCCGGGCGGGGCCTCCCCTCCTGGGGGGCACCCCTGAACAAGCACCATGCGCACGGTGGCCCAGAGCAGGGAGCCCCCACACTGCAGGGCTCAGGGCTGGGACCAGGAGGGCAGGAGGGCATGTGGGGGCGGTGCCCAGACACCCTGGGAGTGCAGAGCAGACGGGGGGGGGGCAGGAGGGCACCTGGGGGTGGTGCCCAGACAGCCTGGGGTGCAGAGCAGACAGGGGGGGCAGGAGGGCACCTGGGGGCGGTGCCCAGACAGCCTGGGGGCACAGAGCAGATGGGGGGACAGGAGGGCACCTGGGGGCGGTGCCCAGACACCCTGGGAGTGCAGAGCAGACGGGGGGGGGCAGGAGGGCACCTGGGGGTGGTGCCCAGACAGCCTGGGGTGCAGAGCAGACAGGGGGGGCAGGAGGGCACCTGGGGGCGGTGCCCAGACAGCCTGGGGGCACAGAGCAGATGGGGGGACAGGAGGGCACCTGGGGGCGGTGCCCAGACACCCTGGGAGTGCAGAGCAGATGGGGGGGGCAGGAGGGCACCTGGGGGTGGTGCCCAGACAGCCTGGGGTGCAGAGCAGACGGGGGGGCAGGAGGGCATGGGGGGCGGTGTCCAGACAGCCTGGGGGCACAGAGCAGATGGGGGGACAGGAGGGCACCTGGGGGGCGGTGCCCAGACAGCCTGGGGTGCAGATTGGGGGGACAGGAGGGCAGGAGGTCACGTTGAGGGCACAGACGGGGTGGGGAGAATCCAGGGAGCGAGGTGTTGGGGGGTGCAAAGCAGGTGCAGGGCGGCGTGAGCCTGGGACAAAGGGCCTCCCAGGGCCTGGGGTGCGGGGACGGGAGGCAGCTGGGCCACATCCCCTGCCCACCTCTCCCCCGCGGCCCCACGTGAGACCTGATTCCCGTGCTTCTAAATCAAGCTCTGCTTTTGGACGGCGCCCGCGATGCCTTCAGAAACAAGGCGATTTGGAAAATTCCACTGTGGCGGGCTGAGGCCCGGAGCCCCGCCCCCAGGCGCCGCCTGTGCTGGGCACCTGGAGCCCGAAGGCCTTGAGGGCCGAGCCAGGGGGACCCTCGGGCTTGAGGACCGGGCCAGGGGGACCCTCGGGCTTGAGGACCGGGCCGGGGGACCCTCGGGCTTGAGGACCGGGCCAGGGGGACCCTCGGGCTTGGGGACCGCGCCAGGGGGACCCTCGGGCTTGAGGACCGCGCCAGGGGGACCCTCGGGCTTGGGGACCGCGCCAGGGGACCCTCGGGCTTGAGGACCGCGCCAGGGGGACCCTCGGGCTTGGGGACCGCGCCAGGGGGACCCTCGGGCTTGGGGACCGCGCCAGGGGGACCCTCGGGCTTGGGGACCGCGCCAGGGGGACCCTCGGGCTTGGGGACCGGGCCAGGGGGACCCTCGGGCTTGGGGACCGCGCCAGGGGGACCCTCGGGCTTGGGGACCGGGCCGGGGGACCCTCGGGCTTGAGGCCCGGGCCAGGGGGACCCTCGGGCTCCTCCCTGTTGCTACATTGTGACTTCTCCTCTGCTCTGGAGTGAGTGGCCGCCCCGCTGGTTAGAGATGAGGGGAACAGGGTTCCAGGCCACACGGCTCTGTTGCCCAGTGCAGCCGGCACAGCGCTGGAGCTGGAGTTTTCCCATTCGTAAGATGGCCATGCTGCCTGTGCCACTTAGCTCAGGGCTTCCGTGCCCAGCTCAGAGCTGCCGTCCCACGGCCCCGGCAGCCACGCCGCCCTTGGTCTCCGGGCTGCCCGGCAAGCACACGGCACATCTCTGTGCTTTGCTGTGGAAAACTGTAAAGGCTGGGGCCAGTACTGTGGCACGGAGTTAAGCCGCCACTTTCCCACATGGGCGCCAGTTCGAGTTCCGGCTGCCCCACTTTGCTCCAGCTCCCTGCTAATGGCCTGAGAAGGCAGTGGAGGACGGCCCAAGTGCCACCTTGTGTGGGCCGGAGCCCCTCAAGCTTGTTAATCAGAGTGCTGGCCGCGCTGGGGAGGGGGCGTGCCGTGCCCAGGGTGTCCAGCACCTGCCGGGCAGCGGGGACGCCGAGTGGCCGGCCGCCCCGGCTCCCACCCTCGAAGGGCTCCCCGGCACGCAGCCGCGTCCCCTGGCCAGGAAAGTGTTATGCGATCTGATGCCTGATCCCCCCCCACACACACTTGGGTGGCACTTGGGACGCGGGGAGTCCGGGATGAAGCTCCTGGCTTCAGGCCTGGCCCAGCCCCGGCTGTTGCAGCCATTTGGGGAGAGATCTCTCCCTCTCCCTCTGCCTCTGCCTCTCAAATAAATAAATACTCTTTAAAAATTGTAAAAGCACGGCCGGCGCCGCGGCTCACTAGGCTAATCCTCTGCCTAGCGGCGCCGGCACACCGGGTTCTAGTCCCGGTCGGGGCGCCGGATTCTATCCCGGTTGCCCCTCTTCCAGGCCAGCTCTCTGCTGTGGCCAGGGAGTGCAGTGGAGGATGGCCCAGGTGCTTGGGCCCTGCACCCCATGGGAGACCAGGAAAAGCACCTGGCTCCTGGCTCCTGCCATCGGATCAGCGCGGTGCGCCGGCCACAACGCGCCGGTCGCGGCGGCCATTGGAGGGTGAACCAACGGCAAAGGAAGACCTTTCTGTCTGTCTCTCTCTCTCACTGTCCACTCTGCCTGTCAAAAAAAAAAAAAAATTGTAAAAGCAGAAACTCCATAGGGGCAGAGCAGTCGGGGGTGCGCAGACCCTTGTTCTGGGGTTTCTTCCCGTCTGATCCCCGTGGGTGACGCCCAGTATCACTGTGTCCACCAGGCGTGTTCTCCGAGCGGCAGACCGTCCTGGGAAGCTGGCCGGCCGCCGCCCGCCACCCGGGGTCCTTGCATTGCTCACCCTGCTCTCGGGGCTGGGCCTCTACGCCACGTCCACGCTCAGCCAAGCACCGCGGTGCACCTCTACGGCCTGCTGCCGGCCTGCTGGGGGGCTTCTGTCAGGACAGCTGTCTTGCAGGGTGCTGAACCCCAGCGCCGGCTCTGGTGGGGGAGTCGGGGTGACAAAGGCGACGCTCTCCTGGCTCCGACTCCGGCCTCTCCCGTGTGCCCCCCCCCCCCCCCCCCCGCAAGGCTGTCCACTGGCCAGCTCTCCAGGCTCCTCCTGCTTTGGTTTTTGCCCTCATCCGGATCAATTTTCAGAACCAGCAAGAGAAACTAAAATTCCAGGCCTGGTCTCCTAAAAACAAGAACCCCCGTCTCCATGGTGGGGGAGGGACCCCTAGGAGGTGTGGCACCGGTCCACGTGGGGTGCCACGAGCCTGTGGGCCACAGGGAAGTGCACGGGCCTGTGCCCCTGCTGACGGCCGCTGCCACGCTGGGCTTCCCGCGTGCTGTGACTTTTATTCGTGCCTTGGGCCCCGGCAGGAGCCAGGGACAAGGAGGTGGGAGGGAGGACTGTGGCCGGGCCAGAGCCCCTGGACGGTAGGTCAGAGCTGCACGAGAGTGGCCTGGCTCCCGGCGCCTGCAAAGCGTGTCACTGCCCCCAGCGTGGCAGGTGCTGGGGCCGGACTGTGGCCGCCGTGGTGAGCAGCCTGCAAGCCCGGGCGCCTGGGATGGAGTCTGGAGCGGGAACCTTCGCCCACTCTAGAGCTCAGACTGTGTGTGTGCTGAGGAGGGGGCCGTGAGCTCCCTTCCTCAACCTCTGCGTTGGTTTTCCCTTTCAGTAATCACAGGGTGGGCGTGGTGACCCCCAAGGGCCCTGGTGACAACCCCCCCCCAGGCTGGCATCAGATCGCCTAACACTTTCCTGGCAAGGGGACGCGGCTGTGTGCGGGGAGCCCGTCGAGGGTGGGGGCGGGGGCAGCCGGCCACTCGGCGCCCCCGCTGCCCAGCACGTGCCGGACACCCTGGGCACGGCACGCCCGCTCCTGCTTTACTAGCCGGGGGCTCCGGGTCCCCTGGGTGTCTGCTCACCTTGGTGAGCGAGGAGGAGGAGCCTGGAGACACTCCTTCCGCCCCCCCCCCCCCCCCGCAGGGTCTCTCCGCTCCGGCTGGGCCTTGAGGACCAGGGGCCGCCAGCAGGGGTGACGCACAGACTGCTGGGCCAGGTTGCTGGTGGCTCCCTGTTGGGGCTGGCCCTGGAGGAGGCACCTGGGGGAAGCCACAGAGCTGAGTGGCGCTCACCGCGCCTTTGCTGCCCTGGGCACTCCGCGAGAACACTTCTGGGAGCCGCCAGGGAGCAGGCACAGGTCCAGTGCTCTGGCCTGGCGCTCTGGGCCAGGGAGAGGCAGGCGGAGGGCGCCAAGCGCAAATGCGTGCGCCACCAACTTCTGGCTCCGGATAAAGGACAATGGCTTCTCCTCACTGTAGGGTTTTTAAAAAAGTGTTTTAAACTCCCTTGGCGGGGGGTGGTGGGTCTTCCACCTGCCAGTTAACCCCCAAGTGCCTGCAACCGCTAGCCGGACGCCAGGTGCTCCATGGGGGCTAAGTCGCTGGCAGGAAGCTGGACGGGAGGCAGAGGTGGCCCCCAGCCTGGGCCCCCAGTGTGGGCCGTGGGCGTCCCAGGACGGCTCACCCCGCGGTGCCACAGGGTCTGCTCCACGGTGGAGGGTTCCAGGACCCTAAGACCACCCCGGCCGGAAGGGGTGGGGGGTCCCCAGATCAGCATTAACTCCGGATTAAGCCAGGGCTGAGGCAGCCCCTCTGTTGCGACAAGCGCTGGGCTCTGCGGGAGACCTGGTGTTGTTTTCACTGGAAACCAACACGTCCTAGGTTACAAAGCTGCTATTACGCACCCGTGTGAGTTCTTTTTTTTTTTTTTTTTTTTTAATTTATTTATTTGTGAGGCAGAGTTACAGACAGAGGCAGACAGAGAGAGAGAGATTGGTCTTCCATCTGCTGGCTCACTCCCTAAATGACCACAACGGCCGGAGCTGCACTGATCCGATGGCAGGAACCAGGAGCTTCTCCTGGTCTCCCATGGGGTGCAGGGCCCCAAGCACTTGGGCCATCCTCCACTGCACTCCCAGGCCACAGCAGAGAGCTGGGTCTGAAGTGGAGCAGCCGGGACTAGAACTGGTGCCCATAAGGGATGCTGGGTTGTAAGCAGCAGCAGCAGCCTAACCCGCTAGGCCCCGACAGTGATGTTTTCCATCGAGACAACGCCTTTAACAGTTCTCACCCTTGGGGCCGGCGCTGTGGCGTAGCGGGTGAAGCCGCCACCTGCAGTGCCGGATCGGCGCAGCTCCGGCCATTGTGGCCATCTGGGGAGTGAACCAACAGATGGAAGACCTCTCTTCCTCTCTCTCTCTCTCTCTCTGTCTCTACCTCTCTCTGTGTAACTTTCAAATAAACAAACAAATCTTAAAAAAAAAAACAATCCTCACCCTCCTGCCACCTCACTGAGTGCTAAGAATTTCTCGGGCCAGGAGCTGGGGAGGAAAGCCAAGGCAGGGCCCTGGCCGTCCCCGAGGGAGGGCCGGTGCCTGCTGCAGGTCTCCCCGCCCCCGGCAGCTCCGCTCACCCCGATGCGGCCCCACGATAACTCCCTCAGCCTGCGGCCCACACCAGGTGTGAATGCAGCGCCGCCGGCCACAACCCCAACCCCAGGGGCTCAGGCCTCCAGGATCCGGGCCGGGACGTCACCTGCGAGTCAGCTTCCCGGCCTGCAAAGCTCCTGTTTGGTGGGCGCTGCGGCACCAGCATCCCAAATGGGCGCAGGTTCGAGTCCCGGCTGCTCCTCGTCTGGGAAGGCCGCAGAAGCTGGCCCAAGAGTTAGGGCCCCTGCACCTGCGCGCGAGACCCAGAAGCAGCTCCTGGCTCCTGGCTGCAGCCTGGCCCAGCTCCGGCCTCTGCAGCCATCCGGGGAGTGAACCAGCAGATGAAAAACCTCTCTGTAACTCTGCCTCTCAAATAAATAAACCTTTAAAGAAAATTCCGTTTCTCTGAGTTTTTGCAAAGTTTAAGCCAAACGCCTTATGCACCACGCGGTATCCACGGATTCAGTGGGCCGGGGGCGCTGCTTGGGCTCTGGGATGTTAGAACACAGGGGAAGCTAACGTGCGGGCCGGCTTGGCCGCCCGGGTCAGCGGCCCGCCGGCTTGGCCGCCCGCCCGGCACCCAGCCCTCGCTCACCCACAGCGGCCGCCTCGCCGGCGGGGGCGGGGCCCATCGATGCGCTCCGCCGATCGGCTGCCCACGCCTGGGCCCGGCCCGTGCGCGCCCCCCCCCTCCCGGCCGCTTCCCACTTCCAAGATGGCCGCGGGCGGAGCCGACCAGGTAGGGGCCCCCGGCAGGTGTCCGCGGGGGCTCTGAGAGGACCCAGGCCCCCTTGGCGCTTCCCCTCGGGGCTCTGCGTGGCCCTCGGGGCAGAAGAGCGCCGGCGACGCCGCTCCTCAGACTCGCGGCTGGCAGACCAGCGGGCGGGAGGAGGGGCAGCAGGCGAGCGTCGAGCTCAGAGCGTGCAGGCGCGGCCGCGGCGGGGGCGACGGCCCGGGCGGAAGAGCGGACGCGGGCCGGCGGGGGCGTGGCGAGCGCGGGGCGGAGCGAGCGTGTGGGCGTGGCGCGGGGCGGGGCGACGGCCCGAGCGGAATAGCGGACGCGGGCCGGCGGGGGCGTGGCGAGCGCGGGGCGGGGCGTGGCGGAGCGAGCGTGTGGGCGTGGCGCGGGGCGGGGCGACGGCCCGGGCGGAAGAGCGGACGCGGGCCGGCGGGGGCGTGGCGAGCGCGGGGCGGAGCGAGCGTGTGGGCGTGGCGCGGGGGCGGGGCGACGGCCCGGGCGGAAGAGCGGACGCGGGCCGGCGGGGGCGTGGCGAGCGCGGGGCGTGGCGTGGCGGGGCGAGCGTGTGGGCGGGGAGTGGGGCGGGGCGAAGGCCCGGGCGGAAGAGCGGACGCGGGCCGGCGGGGGGCGTGGGGAGCGTGTGGTATGACGAGCGTGTGGGGGCGGGGCAGCGCGGGGCGTGGCGTGGCGAGCGCGCGGGACGGGGTGTGGCGGGCTGTGGGGGCGTGGCGAGCGCGTGGGGCGGGGCGAGGCGCGGGCCGCTGTTCGCTGCGGGCGGCTCGCGCGCACCTGCCGGCCGGACCTGCCGCCTACCGCGCGCCCGGCGTCCTCGCGCCCAAGTTGCAGCGGCCGCGGGGTCTGGGCTGCTGGCCCGCAGGCCCCGGGAATGGCGTCGGAGCCGAGCTGACTCCGGTATGCAGGGCCTCCCCGGGGCCGGGCAGAGGCGCGCGGGGCCTCCTGCCACCTGCTGCGGCCGGCGGGCGCGGGGAGCGGCCTGAGGCTAGGGGCCCTCCGCGCACGGCCACACGGCGCGCGGGGCCTGGCCCCTCGGCGGCAGCGCGCTCTGACGCTCGTTTCCCGGGACTTGAGGAAAAGTTTTTCCCCGCAGACGCGAAGGCTCCAGCGCGCCGGGCGCGCGCTGCGCTCGGCCCCCGGGACCCCAGTTCCTTGGAGCCCCCGACCCCACGCAGGCCGAGCCGCGGAGAGCGTGGCAAAGACCCCGGCCCGCGGGACTGGTCCCGCAGACTGCGTGGAGCCCCGGCCCGCGGGGGGGGGGTGTCCGTGCCCGCGTCCTGGCTGCTTCGCGCCGTGTGGAAGCGGGAGCCCTGCGTGGACAGTTTCCGTGGGCACCTGGCTGGAGGCGCCGGCCTGGACGCGGTTACCGCGCTTGCTGAGGCCCTGGGGTGCCCCGCGGCCCGAGCACCCTGCCCGGGTGTGCGCAGGACGTCGGCTGGGCTGGGCACCGGCAGGTGCTTCGCGTGGCCAGCAGCCTTGGGACACCCGTGGGGCCGATCGGCCCGTGCAGCTTCTCCGGGAGCCCTAAGGCCAAGCCGGCCGCCCGGGTGCCCCTCCCCGGCGGTCTCCCTCTTAGGTTTGACCCCTTGAGACGCTGGCCGCACGGCCCTGAGGAGGCCGGGAGGGGCAGCGGGTGGGTTCAGCCTTGGAAACGGAGCCGAGCAGCCGGATGAGAGAGGCCGAGGTGGGGGCTCCTTGGGTTCTCACAGCCCACCCAGCCCCCCGGCCTCCCTAGGGCCTCGCCCACGGGGTGGGTGCTGTCCCCCGGGCCCCTGCTTCCCCCCCTTGTGCTCCGAGGCGGCCCCTCCAACAGTGGGCCCCTGGTGGAGCGTGTGGCCCTCACGGCCCCGGTGTCCGCGCGGGGACCGTGGTGGCCAGGATCCGCCGTCCGTGTAGACAGTCGTGCGCAGTGTGTGAGCGGGGATCTTAGGAGCGGGGTGTTAGGACCGGGGACGGAGAAGTTTTTTGGGCTCGGCTGGTTCGGAATTCGTGGTGGTGGAGCGGAGAGGCCGGCCCTTGGCTGGTCTCCCGGCGTCCAGAGGGGACCGGGCGGCCCACAGCTCGGGCAGTGCCGCAGGTCAGGTGTGGGGGGAGGTGTCAGTGCCAGGAAGAAGCCGTGCGGCGAGGCCACGGGCACAGGGGCGGGCAGACGGGCTTATGCAAATGGGTTGCTAAAACCGTGGGGCTGCGTTGGCTGTCCCTATTCGGGGCCCAGCAAAGAATAACACCAGCACGGCTTACTCGTGCCAGGCCCCATGCTGACGGCTTCGTGTGGATTTCTGCCCTAATCCTGCCCTGCCTGAGGAGACGGGGTCTGGTGCTGTCCCGTGCTTCTGCAAGGCCGGAGCCCGGGCACTCGCTTTTCCAGAGCCTGCGTTCCTGTTTGTCGTATTTTTAAAACTTTATTTATTTGAGAGGCGGCGGAGAGACAGAGCTCCAGCCCCGTGGCTCACTGCCCCCGCAGTGCCGACAGCGGCTGCGATCGGGCTGGGCCAGCGTCCAGAGCCAGAAACTCCATCCGGGTGTCCGGTGCAGGCGGCAGGAACGCCGTCACCTGAGCCGTCACCGCTGCCTCCCAGGCCGGTCAGCAGGGGACACCCCAGCCGGAGCCTTCGCCCCGAGCTGCAGGCTGCCCGTTCGTGGGAGGCCGAGCGCAGGAGAGCTTGGGCTTGTCGAGAATCACAGCGCGTAGGCCCCGTGTCACAGAGACACAGGGAGAGCGAGGTCTTCCATCCTCCGGCTCACTGGCCGGGGCTGGGCCAGGCCGGAGCCCGGAGCTTCTCCTGGGTCTCCCACGTGGGCACGAGGGCCCAGACGCTCGGGCCGTCTCCGCTGCTTTCCCAGGCCACAGCAGGGAGCTGGATCCGAAGTGGAGCAGCCGGGGCTGGGACCAGCGCCCATATGGGATGCGGCCCTGCTGGCCCCGGGGGCTGTACTCCTCAGTGCTCCTGTGTGGGCTTTGCTGTCGGACCGGTTTGAGCCAGCCCCTGCTGACCTTGCCTTCTGTGTGTCCTGGTTTCTCTGGGGCCCGTGGCAGGCTCGTAGGGGTCGGGGCGTGTGTGGAGGCTCAGCGAGTGGCCCGTCAGTCAGTCAGTGAACGCGGACGCGAGGACATGACCTTGAGACGCCCTGCCTGTGCCCTTGAACGTAGTGCCCCGAGGGCGTTAAAGGGTCCTGCGGGACCCTCAGGCCCTCAGCAGGGTGACCCCGACTCCTGCCTGGTGGCTGAAGCGGGAGCCCACATCCCACCCGTCTGAAGAGCTGTGGAGTGTTCCGGGTGCTCTCCCTCAGCAACACGCCGAGGTGCCGGCACAGGAATCCCCGGATCAGATTTCTCCCACAGAGCAGCCCGTGTAGACGCCAAGCTGCTGTTACGACTGCTTTTCCGTTCCACACCGTGCGGAGGAACCCGTGACTTTAGGGAAGGGTAATCCTCTTAGGTCCAGACCCGGCGGGCTCTGTGCAGCTCCCCCGTCTCCTGCCTGGGAAGTGTTCGGAACACGCCGAGGTCCCTGCGCGGTGCTGGGCTGCCGAGGCCCTGGGTGCCACCCTGGAGCCTGGGACCCAGCGTGGGCGGGACCCTGGTCCTTTCTGTCCAGGCCAGGGCCTGGATTGAAAAGGGAGAGACTCAGAGTGGGCTTGTGGAGCCCCCTCCCCCACAGCGGAGGGGTGCGTGCAGTGGGCTTGTGGAGCCCCCCTCCCCCACAGTGGAGGGGCCGTGTGCAGTGGGCTTGTGGAGCCCCCGCAGTGGAGGGGCGCGTGCAGTGGGCTTGTGGAGCCCCCGCAGTGGAGGGGCGCGTGCAGTGGGCTTGTGGAGCCCCCTCCCCCACAGTGGAGGGGCCGTGTGCAGTGGGCTTGTGGAGCTCCCCCCACAGTGGAGGGGCCGTGTGCAGTGGGCTTGTGGAGCCCCCACAGCGGAGGGGCGTGTGCAGTGGGCTTGTGGAGCCCCCACAGCGGAGGGGCGTGTGCAGTGGGCTTGTGGAGCCCCTCCCACAGCGGAGGGGCCGTGTGCAGTGGGCTTGTGGAGCCCCCACAGCGGAGGGGCGTGTGCAGTGGGCTTGTGGAGCCCCCTCCCCCACAGCGGAGGGGCCGTGTGCAGTGGGCTTGTGGAGCCCCCTCCCCCACAGCGGAGGGGCGTGTGCAGTGGGCTTGTGGAGCCCCCCCCCACAGTGGAGGGGCGCGTGCAGTGGGCTTGTGGAGACCCCCCAGTGGAGGGGCTGCGTGCAGTGGGCTTGTGGAGCCCCCTCCCCCACAGTGGAGGGGTGCGTGCATCCACCGAGGCCCCTCCTTGCAGAGGCTCGGCCGCGCCGTCCCGTCCTCCAGGCCTGCTGGGCAGCCAGTCCTGTGAGGAGGCCGCTGGTCGCACTGGAACCCTTGCCCCAGACGCGGGGAAGGACCTCGTTACGGAGAAGGCAGTCTGCGGGGGCCCTGGGATGTCTGGCTGGTGGGACGCAGCCGCGGGCGCAGGCTGCAGGTGTCTGTGCCAGGCCGCCGAGCTCACCGGGGGCCGGGGGCCGACCCCGCTCTGCCGAGCGGCTGTGTGCGGGGGCTGGCAGCTCAGAGGGTGCTGGAAGACTGAAGAGCTGGTGCGGTGAGGGCCTGGTGCTCATCAAGCTGCAGTTTCGTGCTGTGCTGGGATCGTGTCACGTGGTACAGGCCCGGTCCTGCCCGCCCTCAGGCCGCGGCTGGGTGGACGTGAGCTCCGTGCCCCTGACCCTAGGATGAAGGCAGTGGCTGGCCGGGGTGAGGGGAGGCTGGGCAGCACAGCCGAGTGCCCTGTCCTCTGTGAGCCACAGGGAGCAGCAGTGTTGGGGCGCAGCTCCCGTCGCGCGCATCCAGAGAGGGGCTGGGGCGGGGAGGGCTGCGCCGGGGGCAGCAGGGCCAGGAGTAGACGCTTCCCCTTGGGGACACAGCGAAACCGTTCGGTTTGGGCTTCATAGACCCTTTCGTTTGTGAAGGCCGAGTTCCACTGCTTTGCCGGGGGGAGAGATCAGACTCCTGGTTCCCAAGCCCTGTCTGGCGCCGCCAGCAGGGACCCGGACCCGGGGCCGGTGCAGTGCGCCCGCAGCGCTCCCCCTGCTT
Organism: Oryctolagus cuniculus; assembly: GCF_051225735.1. Taxonomy (NCBI): domain Eukaryota; kingdom Metazoa; phylum Chordata; class Mammalia; order Lagomorpha; family Leporidae; genus Oryctolagus; species Oryctolagus cuniculus. Next base: position 3,327,001 of record NC_142868.1, on the reverse strand, counting down.
CCTGTGGTCCTGTGTCCCCGGGCGTGGAGAAGGAAGGCCGAGCCTTATCCACACTCCCACTTTCTGTGTGGTTTCCTTGTGCCAGGCCCGGGAGAGCAGCCGTCACTAAACCTGAAGGGGCCACCGCTGCGGGCACTGCGCCAGGGACCGCGCTCTTACCGCTTGGCCGTTTGGGCTTTGGAACATGAACATAGTAGGTCGGCGCATGTTGACGGCGCTCCTCACTGTGGAGCGTGGTGGCTGACCCCGTGCTGTGCCCGCTGTATCCTGGGGTAACCCGGGGCTCAGCACAGGTCTCTTGGGCGGCGTGGTTCTGAAACCCGAAGACTGTAGCTCTTGGTCATAGGTCATCAGACAGACTTTTGAATCCCTGACCCACGCCTGCCAGGGCGAGCGGGAACTGTTAGACTGTCTCTCCCTGAGGCCAGATCCAGCGGTTTCGGCGGGAGGAAGGGGCCCTGCAGCTCCCTGGGGGACTTGGGAGGTGACACCCCAGGGAGGAGCCCCGGGGCCCGACGGCTGGCTGGGGAGGGCGCTCAGGCGGTGGTGCAGTAGGGCCGGGTGTTGAGAGAGGCCGGGGCGGGGAGGGGCTTAGGAGGTGCAGGCTTTAGGTGACTTGGAGTCAGCCAGCCTCAGCCGGGCCCGGACCTCACAGAGGCAGGTGGGGCTCCAGGTCGGGGCTGGGGACAGCTGGCCTTGGCCTTGTGGAGCGCGGTGGCAGAGTGTTGCAAGCGGAAGCACTTTTCCCCTTTAGATTTGTTTCCCCGAAGGCCAACACCCTGTTCTGAGGTTTGAGGAACTTACACGGACTTTGGACCAGTGGAGGCTGCTCAGGAGTGCGCGGGGCCTGGGGCTGGGGCAGGCCCTGCTTCCTTCTTCATCGGCTCTCTCGCTCCGGGATTCCGGGAAGGGCCTGTTTGCCGCCGTGAGGTGCTGTGGCCTCCCTGGTCTCTGGTCCCGTGGACAGCAGCAGCTGCCTTCTGTTTGCCCAAGCACTGATTTCCTCACCGAGGAGACGCCCCGGGTGCCCTGGGTGCACGCTGCTGTCAGGGTCTCTTGTGGGCTGACTCGCGGCTCTGCCGAGGGTACACACGCGGCACGTGCGCTGTGTATTAGGTGTCAGGCTTATGGGTGACTCCTGGCACCCTCAGCAGCCTGTGGCACGGCACTGCTGGGGAGGAGGAGGCTTGGGACGCGGGGTGGCAGCTAGGCCTGCGGGCCGCTCGGCTGTGCTGGGCCCTGAGGGTTTCCCCCTGGCTCTTTGCCACTTTGGTCTGTTAGCGTGTTGATCATTCTAATTACTTTGTCCTGGACAAAGATGAGCTCTTGCTGTGTTCTGAAGGTGTGTTCTGCTGTATTTTCCTTTTCGTGGCGCTCTCCCATGTGTGTTGCACCTGCCCAGGCTGCCCCTGGAGCAGGCACGCAGCGGGGTCTGTGGGGCCTGGCGGGGGCACGCGGCGGGGGTGGCGCTCAGACCCTGTCAGAGGATGGACTTGGTTTTAATTTTTTTCTTCTATCATAGGTAGAGAAACAGTTCCTTGTTGGCATGCACCTTTATAATTTTGCATCTGTTATTAAACCAATTGTGTCTGTATTTTTGCTTGGTTGATGTGTGTGTGTGTTTTTATAAAGATTTACTTATTTTATTTGAAAGAGTTACACAGAGTAGGAGAGGCAGAGAAAGAGAGAGAGAGAGGGAGAGAGGGAGGGGGAGAGAGAGAGAGAGAGAGAGAGAGGGAGAAGTGTCTTCCATCCACTGGTTCACTCCTCAGATGGCTGCAACGGCTGGAGCTGCACTGATCCAAAGCCAGGAGTCAGGAGCTTCTTCCAGGTCTCCCACGGGGGTGCAGGGGCCCAAGGACTTGGGTCATCCTCCATTGCTTTCCCAGGCCACAGCAGAGAGCTAGACTGGAAGTGGAGCAGCCGGGACTAGAACCGGCGCCCATGTGGGATGCCAGCACTGCAGGTGGCGGCCTCACCAGCTATACCACAGTGCAGGTCCTGTGGTTTTTAAATTCTAAGAAAAACTGGCAATGAGCTGGTACAATACCATGATTAAGTAATAGGGTGCCCCATTTCAAGTTTGTGTATCTATAGTTTTATATATATAGTTGGGTCTATTTCTGAAGCCTGCTGTGGGCTCGTCCCTCTCCGTTCTATTTCTGCTCCAGTGCCACACTGTCGGACTGCTCCCTCGGTTTCTGGGAAGGAGGGAGATCGCTCCTTCCCTCCTTCTGCTCGTGTGAGTTTGCTTGCTGTGTTGACTGAGAGGCCAGGCTTCCTGATAAGGGAGCCGGAAGGCTGCACAAAAGCTAAAATAACACACAGAGGGGAGTGGTTGTCAGGGCCTTGGCCACTTGCTGTTTGATGCTCAGTGCCCCCAGGGAGGCGGGGGGGGGGGGGGCAGGGGCGGCTGGTCAGTGCTTTAACTCCCAGGGGGGCTGGGATTAACCCAGGAGTGTCTGGATCTGGACCCTATTCTTTCTTTGTTATTCCGCCCTGTGGCTCAGACGCACGATCAGCTGGTCTCCAGTTTTGACGTTCTAAAGGAAGGCGGCTTTCAGGGTCTCTGCTCTCTGGGAGCGGTGTTGGGCAGGCTGGTGTAGTTACACCTGCTTCCCCTGCCGGCCCAGGCCTGACCCCACACCGTAGCTGCAGGGGTGTGTGTGTGACTGACAGCTGGCAGCTCCGACTCTGCTTCCTGGAAGCGCTGGCTTTAATGTTCCCTTCGCTGATTGTTTCTCGTGACTGAGCCAGGCTCCTGGCCTGGACCTTCACGGCCCTGAACCGTTTTAGAGAAGTGGGGGCTGCCTTGGGTGTTCTGGGTGCCGGCTCTCCTGCTGAGCAGCCGCGTGACCTCGGAGCCCTGGGCATGAGTAAGCATGACGGGACACTTGCGGGCAGGCGTGGCCAGCGTGGATGTGGCTGGGGTAGCCTCGCTGCGGATGGCGTGTGTGGTTCTGTGTTGTCTGCAGGTGGGCCCTCGCGTGTGTGTTGGGAGTGCGCACACTGTGACACAGGTGATCTCTTGATCATTGAGCCCCCCCCCCCAGAGGAAAAGAAGGAAGCCCAGCATGGCTGTGCTGTGCCCTCGGCGCTGTCCCCCACGCCAGCTGGGACCGACGGGGGAGCCGTGGTGACAAGGAGTGTCACGCTAGGTGTGCCCGCCGTTTGGGTCATGTGGTGGCCTCTGGTGGAGCACCTGACAGGTTACTCAGTGAGGGGATGTTTATTCTGGCTCATGGTTTTGGAGAGCGGCAGTCGGCAGGCCCCTCTGGTCTGGCACCTGATGGCGTCCTGAAGTGGTGGGAGAAGGCGTGCACTTGTCTCTCTACGTCTCCCTTGAAAGCCCTGCGCCAGCCACCAAATCAATCCTGTGTCCTCCCGATGGCCGCCTGTAGACACCAAGGTTACCTCTTAGTGTCATTTAACAGGCGGCTGTGAGGACCCTGGGGGTCCCCCAGATACGGCATGCTGTGTGTATCATGATGCTATATGTTAGAACTCGGGTTCTGGCCCTGAATCAAAATTTGCCAGTGTGCAGTGCTGGCGTCCCACATGGGCACCAGTTCAAGTCCAAGCTGCTCCACTTCCGATCCAGCTCCCTGCTAATGTGCCTGGGAAAGCCCCGGAAGCTGGTCTGAGTGCTTAGACGCCTGCACCCACGTGGGAGACCTGGAAGAAGCTCCTGGGTTTGGCCTGGCCCAGCCCTGGCCGTTGCGGCCATTTTAGGAGTGAACCAGCAGATGGAAGATCTCTTTCTCTCCACCCCTCCCTCTGTAATTTTGCCTTTCAAATAAATAATAATTAAGTTTTTTTTTTTTTTTTTTAAATATGGGGCCGGCGCCGCAGCTCACTAGGCTAATCCCCTGCCTTGTGGCGCCGGCATACCGGGTTCTAGTCCCGGTCGGGGCGCCGGATTCTGTCCCTGTTGCTCCTCTTCCAGGCCAGCTCTCTGCTGTGGCCCGGGAGTGCAGTGGAGGATGGTCCAAGTGCTTGGGCCCTGCACCCCGTGGGAGACCAAGAGAAGCACCTGGCTCCTGCCATCGGATCAGCGTGGTGCACCGGCCGCAGGGCGCCGGCCGCGGTGGCCATTGGAGGGTGAACCAACGGCAAAAAGGAAGACCTTTCTCTCTGTCTCTCTCTCTCACTGTCCACTCTGCCTGTCAAAAAAAAAAAAAAAAAATACGGGACATGTAGGACTTGCTCAGTACTTCCTTTAAAGGGGTTATTAGAGGGGCCGGCGCTGGTCATCAGAAGGGCCGGCATAGTGGGTAAAGCCGCCACCTGCAGTGCTGGCATCCCATATGGGCTGCGCTTCCTATCCAGCTCTCTGCTATGGCCTGGGAGAGCAGTGGAAGATGGCCCAGGTCCTTGGACCCTGCACCTGCGTGGGAGACCCAGAAGAAGCTCCTGGCTCCTGGCTTCAGATCGGCCTAGCGCTGGCCGTTGTGGCCATTTGGGGAGTGAACGAGCAGATGGGAGACCTCTCTCTCTGCCTCTCTGTAACTCTGCCTTGCAAATGAATAAATAAATCTTTTTTTTTTTTTTAAAGAAGCCCTTTGTGGGAGAAATAGAATTAAAAAAGGGGGGTTATCAGAACATTCCAGCAGTTTGTCAGGGGAGGGGTATTTCTGTTTATAGCCACTTTCTGAATCCCCGCATTTGTGCCTTTCTAGTTTCTCCTTGGACCAAGATGACCGATGGGGACCTTGCCTCCTCCACAAATGGCGTTGGCTTGATGGGCGTTCTGGATGGTGGGCCAGAGAGCTCCCTGCAGACCCTCAGGGCCCCCGAGCACAGGCCCAAGCTGAAGTCCGGTGCTCTGGAAGACCGGCACAGCCTCCAGTCGGTGGACTCAGGCATTCCTACCCTGGAGATCGGCAACCCCGAACCCGTGCCCTGCAGAGCGGTCCACGTGAAGAGGAAGCAGTCCGAGGCGGACCTCGCCCCCGAGCGGGCCTTCCAGAGCGCCTGCCCCCTGCCGTCCTGTGCGCCCCCGGCCGCCGGCGGTGCCGAGCGCGAGCAGAGCGTGCGCAAGTCCTCCACGTTCCCCAGGACGGGCTATGACTCCGTGAAGCTCTGCAGCCCCACCGCCAAGGCCCTGAGCCGCAGCGACCATGTGTCCGTGTGCAGCGTGTCCAGTCTGGGCACGGAGCTGTCCACCACGCTGTCCGTCAGCAACGAGGACATCCTGGACCTCGTGGTCACCAGCAGCTCCAGTGCCATCGTGACCCTGGAGAATGACGACGGCCCGCAGTTCACCGACGTCACCCTGAGCTCCGTCAGGGAGACCAGAGACCCGCAGCAGCAGGGCTGTGTTGACGAGACCGAGGAGGGCAGTAAACTGAAGATCCTGGGACCGCTTGGTCACTTCCTCACGAGGTAACGCCGTCTTCGTCTCCCTAGAAGGGCGAGGTGATGGAACGGGAGCCACTTGCCTGGCTGACGTCCGGGTTGCGGGCGTGTCGTGTGTTCCCCTGCCTGGGCGTGCAGGCCCCGGAGCCCTGCGTGTTGCGAACGGGACAGGTCTGCTGGGCTTCGGCCGCCTGCTTGCTCTGCTGTGTCCCTGCCTCTCTCGCACGGTTGGCATCACCTCACAGCTCCGAGCTGCACAGGCGGCACCCCACAGGCGGCCAGCGTCACCAAGTCGTCCGGGCTGAGCAGGGGGTGCTGAGGGGTGGTGTAGCTGGCAGCCACTCACCCTGCTAACGCCAGCCCCGCTGCCACAGCCCAGGGGCTGCTTCCCGGCCGTGCTGTGGGCCCGGTCCTGCCGCTCAGCTGTGTGCGGTCAGGGTTCCACCCAAGATAGCCCCAGGCCATGCACCCCTCCCATGGTGCTGTCACCTCCCGGGCTGAAGTGCAGCGTGTGTGCATGGCGTGAGCTGCCACTCTCGGGGGGTTCTGGGCCCAGGGCTGGCAGGAGGGAGCACCTCTGTGTGGACCCTGGCTGCCCCATGCGCCCCCAGGGTCAGCCAGGGAGGCCTGTGGGTGCACAGGGTGACTTAGCAGTGTGGCCATCACCTCATCTGCTAGGCACCGCTCTTCTTGGACGGGCCTGAGGCCCGTCCTGAGTGAGGTGACCGCCGATGCTGCCCGTGAGCTTTGGGGCACCTGTTTTTTTTTTTTTATTCATTTATTTTAAAAGATTTTATTTATGTGTTTGACAGAGTTACAGAGAGTGAAAGGAAGAGACAGAAAGAAAGGTCTTCCATCTGCTGCTTCACTCCCCAAATGGCTGCAATGGTCGGAGCTGCGCTGACCCGAAGCCAGGAGCCAGGAGCTTCCTCCGGGTCTCCCACGTGGGTGCAGGGCTCCGAGCTCTTGGGCCATCTTCCACTGCCCTCCCAGGCCATAGCAGGGAACTGGATAGGAAGAGGAGCAGCCGGGACTAGAACCGGTGCCCGTATGGGATGCCGGTGCTGCAGGTGGAGGATTAACCTGTGCCACAGCGCCGGCCCCGTGGGGTACCATTTACCTCCGATGTGCCCACAGACAGGTGTCCTGCCACGGATGGAGTTTCCGGTTTCTGAACTCCGCAGCTCGGCAGTTGCCTTCAGCGGAGGAAGCTGGGAGTGTGGGGTTGCTGCCTGTCAGGGCCCCTTCTGGGGCTGCAGCCGTATCGCGGCCGTGTGCCTTAGATGTGTGTGGCCTGGCTCTTCCCTTCACACAGCGGGTGTGGCCGGCGTTCCCAGCTTGTGAGAACACCTGGTGCCTGTTGGCTGTGGGCCTCAGAGCTCCCCTGGAGCCAGTTTCAGAACCTCAGGGCTTGGGCGGGCACCTGCGATGCAGGTTTTCAGCATCAGCTGAGTGCTGGCAAGTCTGGGAGCCCTGCTGGAGATGGGGTGTCAGGGAGGCAGCACTGCGCGATGCAGCGTCCTGCCCCGTGTCCTGGCTGTGGGGCCTTGAACCCGTCCCCTGCCCTCTCCTCGCCCAGTAGGTTCCTCCCAGCCTGCACCGGTGCCTGTGTGCTGCTGGGGTGCGCTGGGCCCTCCCTGCGAGCTCATGCCAGGGTGCTCTGTGTCCCAGCCTCCTCACCTGCAAGACAGGAGGGCGTGGGCATGCCGAGGGTGAAGGTGCGTGAAGTTCGCGATGGCCAGGGTTGGGTCCGGCGGCCTGTGGCCTGCAGGGACATGGCTGAATTGTGCTGTCTGTCCCGGCGCCTGTGCCCCTGGTTACGCGAGTTCCAGGTCCTCTCTCAAGCTGCCGTCCCTTGGAAATCTTCAGCCTTGTACTACGCAAAGCCAGCACCTCTTCCGTGCTTCCTCCCTCCGTTCACGGCTTCTCACCGGCTGTGACGTTGCTGTCGTAAGAGCAGGGGGATTGCAATGACAAGTGCACGTCAGTCCCTTGGGCTGAGTCGGGGGTTCTCTGTCCTGGAGTCTCAGAGTGTTGGCGGTCTCCGTGTAGACGGCCCCTTGTGGGGAAGGAGAATGGGGCCCACTCAGCATCTCACAGGGCGTTAAGTGGCCCAGCGCGGGGCCGCCCCCAGCAGGATGCGTGTGGTTTGTTGCGGGTGCGGCTGGCTCAGGGCGGGTCTGGTGCCCAGCGAGGGCCTTGCAGCTGTCCTGCTTCTCTGATTTGCCGGCACTCCCCTGCCCCCTCCCCGCGCCCTCCGTGTCCTCAGTAAGCCAGCCTCTGGGCTGTAGAGACGGGTGGGCAGCCTCGTGGGGGGCCGGGCTCTAGGATTGGGACTGCAGGTGGCCAGGGAGCTCGCGACTGGAGGGAGCAGACCTGTCGGTGACCCCGATGCTCCTGAGGCATTCTGGGTGAGACCGAGGCTGGGGTGTGGCCAGATGACCACCCAGGCCTGACCACTGCCTCCCCGCCATGTTTGTTCCTTCTTCACCCACGGTGATGAGCACCTCCCTCTGAGGCTCCACCCAGAGCTGAGTCCCTGCCCCTTACAGCCCATGCAGCCCGGTGGGGGGACGCACAGTGATCTGAGGGGCGGGGCTGAGCAGGTGGATTGCCGGCTGGGGGCTGGGGTGGCTAGGCTGGCTGGATGCGTTGTGAGCCCCTGCTGGAGCTGTGTGACCCTGGACACGTCACGGCCAACCTTGGGTGGGGATGAAAGCGCGGCTCAGGGTGAGAGGTCAAGTGCACAGCGTCTGACTTGAGTGTCTTTCTGTGACTCCAGCTTAAGCATTATGGTTTTAAGTAACCCACCGTCTAGCGCCGCCTCTGGCTCTCACCCTCGTGCTGTGCGTGCCGCAGCCACTGGGAGCTGTCAGCCGGAGCGGGTTCCTTCCCCTTGGCGCCGCTGAGATGCTGGGAGGGGTGAGGGTTGCGGGGCCGTTCGGCTTTGGCCCCCGGATGCCAGCAGCACGCTTCGGTTGTGACAGCCGACATTGCCAGGTGTGCCGGGGCAGGGTGGGGCGGGCGGAGTCCGCAGCCTTGGAGAGCCACGGAGCTGGCAGGTGGAAAATGCTGGCATTTAATCATTTCCTGGGAGGAAGCCCATGGGTGTGATGTGAGTCAGATCCTCACGTGGGCACAGGGGAGGGGGTCTGTGCTACGGGGTCCTCTGAGCCCAGCGGCGATCAGCCGTGTTTGTCTGGAAAGCTGGACGGCAGCCACGAGTGGACTCAAGTGACGTGCCCGTGGAGGGCTGGTTGCCGTGCAGCCAAGGCCTTAACCTGCCCAGGGGCGCTGGCCGGGAAGGTACCACTGGCACTGACCTTGCGTGGCCTCTCGTGCAGCCGCTGGGTTAGGCCCTCGGGGTGACGAGCTCCGTGGTGATGTCGGGAGGAGGAGCAGGAGCGCGCCAGAGGAAGCTGCGGGGGCAGGGGGAGCAGCTTGTGGCCGGCTGGCCGTGTGGCCACCTGGCTGTGTTTAAAGAACTGGAATGATGGATTTTTCCAGTCTGTTTCCTGACCTGGCTGAGAGCCCCTTGGGGGCACAGCGTGCGTCTGGTTCACCCCGGCACCGGCTGTTTGTCGTCTGGGCAGGCGTTTGGCAGCCGTCACGGTGCTGGGGACGCCTCTTCCCGTGTTGGAGGGCCTGGGTCCCAGCCCAGCTTTGCTTCTCATTTCAGCTCCCTGCTAACGCACAGCCTGGCAGGCACGGGCGGTGGCTCGATTGCTCGAGTCCCTGCCACCCATGGGAGCCCTGGATTCAGTTCCAGGCTTCTGGGCTGTGGCCTGACCCAGCCCTGGCTGTTGTGGGCCTTTGGGGAGTAAACAAGTGGATGGCAGATTTCTCTGTTGTTCACAAAAAATAAATGAATCGCGTGCATTATGGCACAGTGGGTTAAGCTGCTGCTTTTTTTTTTTTAAGATTTATTTATGTATTTATTTGAGAGGTAGAGTTAGAGGGAGAGACAGAAAGAAAGATCTTCCATCTGCTGGTTCACTCCCCAGCTTCTGTGGGTCTCCCACGTGGGTGCAGGGGCCTAAGCGCTTGGGCCATCCTCCACTGCTTTCCCAGGCCGTAGCAGAGAGCTGGATTGGAAGAGGAGCAGCCAGGACTAGAACTGGTGCCCATATGGGATGCCGGTGACACAGGCGGAAGCTTAGCCTACTACGCCACAAGGCTGGCCTCCCCCACTTTTTTTAAAGATTTATTTATTTATTTATTTTTTTTTTTGACAGGCGGAGTGGACAGTGAGAGAGAGAGAAAGAGAGACAGAGAGAAAGGTCTTCCTTTGCCGTTGGTTCACCCTCCAATGGCCGCTGCGGCTGGCGCACTGCGCTGATCCGAAGCCAGGAGCGTCTCCTGGTCTCTCACGCGGGTGTAGGACCCAAGCACTTGGGCCATCCTCCACTGCACTCCCTGGCCACAGCAGAGAGCTGGCCTGGAAGAGGGGCAACCGGGGCAGAATCCGGTGCCCCGACCGGGACTAGAACCCGGTGTGCCGGTGCCGCAGGTGGAAGATTAGCCTAGTGAGTGCCCGCTTCCCCTGCTTTCTAAGGTGCATTAGCAGGGAGCTGAATCAGAAGTGGAGCAGCTGGGTCTCGTACTGCTGCCCGTGTGGAATGCCAGCACCAGAGGCAGCAGCTTAACCCGCTACGCCACAATGCTGGCCCCATGCCGCTGCATTTATAACACCGGCACCCGTGAGTGCCTTGGATCAAGCCCCTCCACTTGTGACACAGCTGCCAAGGTGCCTGGGAGCGGAGGGTAATGACCCCAGAGTGCGTTCCTGCCACCCTCGTGGAGCCTGGATGGAGTTCCGCATGCTGGCCTGGCCTGGCCCTGGCTGCTGCGGGCCTTTGGGCAGTGCCCGGGGGCTGGCAGATCCCTCTCTGCCTCTCAGCAGTCGGGGGCGTGGGGACTGCGCCTGCACCTCCCCTGTGCTGTTTTTGTCCTGCATGACCTCAGGAAAGTCGCGTAGCCTCTGTGACCCCGGGATGTACTTGGGTGGCCAGGGCCCGACCGCGCCTCTTGTGGGGGTCACGTGGGGGTGAATGAGGCCAGCCGAGGGGTCTCCGGCAGGGAGCATTCCGGCGTGCGGGGTGGGCTCTGCTCTGCTTTCTGCTCTTCTTGGGTCTGCGTGAGATTTCAGCTCTTCTCTCTTTTGAGAAGATTCGCTCTATGGAAGTGTTCACACCAAGGCCACACCTTCAGACGCGTGGTCTGACGTGCTGTCCAGGCGCTCAGCCCGGCGCAGCTCCTTCCCGATCCCAGTTCTCTGGAGGACGACGGAGCGGGTGAGGGAGAAACGGGAGGTGAACGGCCGGCAGCGCTGGTGTGTGCCGTGGACCAGGTGCCCCTCCGGTCTGCACTGACGCATTGCCTTGCTTAATCTTCAGCAGCCACAGGGGACGGCGTGGCCCGGGGTTCAAGGTCGAGTTACACAGACAGGGAGGGGGAGAGTGGCTGCAATGGCTAGGGCTGGACCAGGCTGAAGCCGGAGCCTGGAACTCAGTCCAGGTCTCCCATGTAGATGGCGGGGGTCCGAGCCCTTGGGCCTTCTTCCCTGCCTTCCCAGGCCATAGCAGAGACCTGGATTGGAAGTGGAGCAGCCGGGACTTGAACTGGCAATCATATGTGATGCAGCTGTCACGGTAGTGGCTTAGCTGTCGTGCCACAACTGACCCTGACTTTATTTAAGGTTTATTTTATTTATTTGAAAGACAGAATGACGGAAAGAAAGGTAGAAATAGAGGTCTTTCATCTGCTGGTTCACTCCCCGGTGGCTGCAACGGCCGGGGTTGGGCCACATGGAAGCCAGGAGCCTGGAGCTCCATCTGGGTCTCCCACCTGGGCCATCTTCTGCCTTCCCAGCGTTCGTAGGGAGCTGGATTGGATGTGGAGCAGCCTGGACTCGAGCCAGCACTTCACTGTGTAGCCCACTGTGCCACAGTGCCCAGCCTCCGGCTCCTTGACCTCTGCGCCATGCCCCGCCCTCGTGGCGTCCTGATCGAGTGAGGTGCTGGCCGTGCACACGTGGCGGCTCGTCCTGTGGCGGCTCGTCCTGCCCCGGCGCTGGTGTGACTGGACAGCCACTTCAGAGCTGACCGCCAGAGCCTTTCCAGCAATTTTATATAATTCTAATTTTGTAATCGCCTAATTCCTTGACTTAAATCCCTCTCTGCTTAAAACACCCAGAAGTGGCTTCTGTATGCTGCATTGGAAACTGATTGATTCAGATTGGTGCCGTGGACTCCCGTTCGTGTGAGACTGAAGCATGGGTGATTAGGTGGCCGAGAAATGCAAGGGTGACACCAGACCTGGGTCTCTGAGCTTGGGGCTCACGCCTGCGAGTAGGCTTGAGTTCTGATCGATGGGGGGGCAGGTGGGCGTGTGGTTAAGGTGATGTTTGGGATGCCCGTGTCCCATGGCAGCAAGCCCGGGGCCGCGCTGTGGCTCTGCTCCCCACTCCAGCTTCCTGTCCTGAGAGGCAGCAGGTGATGGCCACACATGTGGGAGGCTCGGATTCAGGTCCTTCCCGGGACTCGGGACTCCTAAGCTCCGGCCTGGCCCGTCCCCAGCACTGTGGGCATTTGGTGTGTGAGCTGGTGAAGCCTGCCTCTCTCCTGTCCAGTGAAGAAATGAAAATTAAGGCCGGCGCTGCGGCTCACTAGGCTAATCCTCTGCCTGCGGCGCTGGCACACCGGGTTCTAGTCCCGGTTGGGGTGCCGGATTCTGTCCCGGTTGCCCCTCTTCCAGGCCAGCTCTCTGCTGTGGCCCGGGAAGGCAGTGGAGGATGGCCCAAGTGCTTTGGCCCTGCACCCCATGGGAGACCAGGAGAAGCACCTGGCTCCTGCGGTGCGCTGGCTGCGGTGGCCGCTGAGGGGTGAACCAACGGCAAAGGGAGGACCTTTCTGTCTCTCTCTCACTGTCTACTCTGTCAAAAAAAATAAAAAAATAAATAAATGAAAATTAAGAAGGCTGGGAGGAAGTGTCTGTGGACGTCACCCCCTGCAGGCAGGCACGTTGGCGTCTGCTCCACCCGCTTTTCTGTGGCATAGCCGGAGGTTTCTACTGCTGTGGCCATTTTGGAATTGGCATCAGTGGATGGAGATGTAACGTTGTAAGCGGAACTTTTCTCCAACCTCTGCTCCTGGTGACTTTGCCTGGCGTTAGGGGTGCACAGAACACCCCCCTGCGCATCTGAGGGCGCTGCAGTGTGCCTGGTCTCTCCCCCTCACTGTCTGCTTGCCCATGGCAGGCGCCCAGTCTCCCTGCGCCTCCGTGAGCTTGTGTGGGAAACAGGCCGAGGGGAGCAGTCTGGTGACGGTGCGAGCTCCGGGTGCCGGCATGAGAACCGCAGGAAGACTGGAAGGTGGCAGACGGTCGCTGGAGGCTGCTGTGCGTCTGTGCAGGGCAACTGGGCAGTGAGCGGCAGGCCCCGGCAGTCAGGGAAGAACCGCGAGGTTTCTGGCCTCCGAAGCTAGGAGTGGGAAGGATTCGTAGGCAGAGAGATCGGATGTGCGGGGTCCTGGGGCAGGGCCGGGCCAGGTCCCGGGAAAGCTCTACAGTGCACACCGCTCGGTTTGGAGAGCTGCCGTGGGAGCCCGGCCGGGCAGGGCTGGGAGGACCAGCAGAGCCAGGCTGTGAGGGGAGCTGCCTGGACGGCTCGTGGCCGGGAGGGCCTGTGAGGGGAGCTGCCTGGACGGCTCGTGGCCGGGAGGGCCTGGGCCAGGTTGGCAGCCCGGGCCTTGCTGCTCCCGCCGGGCTGAGCTGTGATTTGGACTTTGGCCTGCTCATCCCCGGGTCTCTGGTGCTACCCCGCCATGGCAGTGTGTTCCCAGGGGGCCCAGGGCTGGGCGAGCTGGAGGAGGCGAGCCGGAACTGAGAGGTGCCGTGGGGCTTTTGCAGGCTGGTGTCGGAGGAACTAACCGGCCCACAGCAGAAGGGTGGGAGGAAGAAGTGAGGGGGTGCCAGCCCTGCGGGTCCTCATGGGCACATGGAGGTCCTGTGTGGGTGGAGTCGGCTGCTCCCCGCCTGAGCCGTCCCGGCAAGCAGCTGGAGAGTGCCTAGTCCTCGGTTGCCGCGAGCGTCCGTAAGTGGGCGTGAGCTGGAGCCTGCCTGTGGCGCGGCCTGCTGGCCAGGTGCTGCCTTCATGGCCAGGGACCAGCAGTGGGGGAGGGCAGGCGGCACAGAGCAGAGTCGGAGCAGAGCAGGCGCTTCCTGGAGGCGGGCACACGAGGGCGGCGGGAGGTTCAGCAGCCGGGAGCTCGCAGGGGGTTCCCACTGTTCCTCCTTCAAGGAGAGGTCTTGTGTTTCGCCTCCACGTTTCACTGGCCTGTAGGTCACCCTTGACCTTGACCGGGGATGTTTCCGTAAGCCCAGGCAAACTGCACATGGAGGTTGTGCCGCGTGTTTGGACAAGGTGCAGCTGATAGCGTCACTGCACAAACAGCTGGACGATGCCGACATGGAGGGTGTGTGTGGACGCTGCGCCGAGCGTGTGGAGAGCTGCCCGGGCTGGGCGGTGCTCCGGAGGAGTGGCCGGTGGGCCGGGCGGGCTCGTGCAGGCTCTGCTGCCTCCCTGGGCTCTGTTTTCCTGTGGCAGCGACCACAGCCGCCGTCATAATTCGGTTATCGAGTGCCTTCTGTCCACCCAGCCTGGTGCTAGGTCCTTAAGTATGCTGCTCACCTTACATTATCTTAGGAAGGGAAGCCAGTAGGGCAGTCTGTTCGTTCTTTCTTTTTTAAAGTTGATTTATTTTCATATACTTAAAAGGCAGAGCAAGTGCGAGAGATCAGTGGATCGGTTCATCTTCTGTTTATTGGTTCCTCTACAAATGTCCCTAACAGCCAAAGCTGGACCAGGCTGAAGCCAGGAGCCAAGAGCTCCATCCAGGCTCCCACGTGGGTGCCAGGGCTTATGCCGTTGGGCCACCACTGCTGCCCCCCAGGTCCATTAGCAGGAAGCTGGACCAGCAGTCTGGAGTAGCTGGAACTTGAACCAGTGCTAATACATGGGATGTCGGGGTACCAAACAGTGACTTAACCTGCTGCAAAACCCACCCCTCATCATACATTAAAAAAAATACCCACTTGAGAGAGCCAGCTAGCTCTCGTCCACTAGTTCACTAAGGCCAGGAGCCTGGAACTCCATCCGGGTCTCCCATGTGGACAGTAAGGTCCCTGCCTTACTGCGGGAGCCGGAGCTGGAATCAAGCCCAGACACTCTGCTGTGGGACTCCAGTCCAGACTGCTGACTGGGCACCTGCCGTCTGCCGTGGCCTGTCCCGCAGGCTCGGGACTTGTGAAGACAGCGAAGGCCCCGTCCCGAAGAGCTTGCGTTGCAGTAGAAGAGGAAGAAGTCGGGTGAGGCAGGCGTGTGTTAGAGACGGTAGGGTGGTTGGAGGCAGTGGAGGGCGGAGACGACACATCACACGACCGCGGGCTGCTCAGGTGGGCGGAATGAGAAGCGGAGGTTCCGGCAGAGTCTGGCCAGGCAGCTTGTCCAGCCAGGAGTGATGGGGGAGGGGGAGGGCGCGGGCAGGAGGAGGCGGTGTGGACGGACTGGGAAGGGGGAGGTGAGGTCCGAGCGGCCAGAGCCGTCCCGGAGTGTTGAGGATGTGGGTGTTGACAGAGTAAACGGGGAGCCCTTGCAGGGTTGGGGGAGCCCTTGCAGGATTGGGGGAGCCCTTGCAGGGTTGGGGGAGCCCTTGCAGGGTTGGGGGAGCCCTTGCAGGGTTGGGGGAGCCCTGCAGGGTTGGGGGAGCCCTTGCAGGACTGGGGGAGCCCTGCAGGGTTGGGGGAGCCCGTGCAGGGTTGGGGGAGCCCGTGCAGGGTTGGGGGAGCCCTTGCAGGATTGGGGGAGCCCTTGCAGGGTTGGGGGAGCCCTTGCAGGACTGGGGGAGCCCTTGCAGGGTTGGGGGAGCCCTTGCAGGACTGGGGGAGCCCTTGCAGGGTTGGGAGAGCCCGTGCAGGGTTGGGGGAGCCCGTGCAGGGTTGGGGGAGCCCGTGCAGGGTTGGGGGAGCCCGTGCAGGACTGGGGGAGCCCGTGCAGGGTTGGGGGAGCCCGTGCAGGATTGGGGGAGCCCTTGCAGGACTGGGGGAGCCCTTGCAGGGTTGGGGGAGCCCGTGCAGGGTTGGGGGAGCCCGTGCAGGGTTGGGGGAGCCCTTGCAGGACTGGGGGAGCCCTTGCAGGGTTGGGGGAGCCCTTGCAGGACTGGGGGAGCCCTTGCAGGGTTGGGAGAGCCCGTGCAGGGTTGGGGGAGCCCGTGCAGGATGGGGGAGCCCGTGCAGGGTTGGGGGAGCCCGTGCAGGGTTGGGGGAGCCCGTGCAGGATGGGGGAGCCCGTGCAGGGTTGGGAGCAGAGGAGTTGTACTACTTTCCTGTTGCTATGCGACGTTTGGTGGCCGTGGTGGTCTGGCTGGGTTCCTCGTAGGGACAAGGAAGAAACCACAGTGCTGGCGGCCGTGTCCCCATCTGAGGCTTGACTGAGGATTGTAGGCGTCCAGTCATTGAGGCCATCAACAGGGTGCAGCTCCCGGGGGCCGTGGAGCTGAGCTGCTCACTTCCGCTTAGTCAGGGACAGAGCTGCTGCCTGCGTCCGACCCTGGGAAGGACTCAGTGGGCTGGGGAGGCCGCTGGGAGGCCGTCTTGCTGGAGGCGCGTGGAGACTCGGGTCGGGGAAGGTTGAAGAGAGGGGACACGCCTCCGCCCAGTGCGGGGGAGTGAGCGCCTCGGGGCCTTGTAATGGGCGCCGCTAGGTGGGCCAGCCTTGCCCGGCGACAGCTCCCCGTGGTTTAGGAAAACTCCCACTCTCCGGGCGAGGTTGGCGTGGGGCGCTGGCTTCCTGTGTCTGGCGCTGGAAGGAACTGTGATGAACGTTCCTGGGTGTGGACTCTGAGATCCCCCTTCTGGGGGCTCCCTGGGGGCCCTGGTGTGAGGAGTGGGTGGGACCGAGGCACCTGCCTCTGGGGAGGGCCAGGCTGGGCTAGCAGGAGGGGAGGAAGTGCCGGGAGGAAGCGTCTGTGGGGGCACGGCTTCCTCTTCAGGCCTCAGGCTCACTGGCTGCCGAGGTTGCTGCCCCTCGCGTCCCCCACCAGGCCGCGGAGAGGCAGGGCTCGCGTGGCAGGGCCGCCGTCCCCATGCTTCTCCGAGAATCTGCATCCCTGAATGATTTCCGCCCGTGCTTAGCCCTGCCTGCGGGCGAGGACCAGCCTCCCAGCCTCCTGCGTGCCTCAGCGAGCTCACACGGAGCCAGGGGCGAGCCGGTGTGCGCCCAGCGTCCTGTTCCAGGTCCCTGGGTGCCCCCCCGCAGCAGTGCGCCCTAGAGCGTCTGCACTGGGGCCCTGGGAGCGAAGCCTTCCTCATGCGTCACCAAGGGGCAGCCGCGGGCTCGCCTGGAGCCGTGCACAGGAGAGGCCTGGAGAAGGCTTGGGGAAGCCTCCCAGGTCTCGGGCAGCGGCCTCTGGGAGCCCTCAGCATCTGGGACCAGGCCTTTCCCCGTGTGTTCCATGGAGAAGTGGGCCAGCAGTCTCAGTGCCCTCCAGCAGGGGGAGCCCTCCTGACCCAGGGCCTCCCGGGCCGGCAGCTCCTGCTGTGCTCCCAGAGGCCTGGAGACCCCACTGCCTGCCTCTCACTGCCACG